>NC_086454.1:90335296-90635296 GCF_028390025.1 Pseudophryne corroboree | reverse complement strand
GGGATTATGTGATGATACGGAATTTTCTACGCTCAGGTTGCCTTATTGACAGATGGGAAGGACCATACCAGGTCTTATTGACTAGCACTACAGCATTGAAGGTTGCTGAGAGAGAGACTTGGGTTCATTCATCCCACTGCAAGAAGGTTGCTGATCCAGAGAAGTCCCGTGATAAGGAACAGACGGTAGAGGTTGTATCACTGGAGTGTCTGTTCCAGGAGGACTGAGGCGGCACCTGAGCCGTGAAAATCTCAAGACCAAGAGCTGTTGTCGACTCCCCACTCCCTTTTATTGTTTTTCTCCACTTCCCATCCCCTCTCCCTAAAATTTCTTTTTCCCCCTTCTCATTCTTCTCCGTTTCCTCCTATAAGATGGACTTGCCCCAAGAGACTGTGATCCGGATTTTCCTGTTAACCATGATGTTGACCAGAGCAGTCTGTTCCGGCGAGAGTACCATGGAGGTCGAGAGAGGTTCTGGAATGGGTTCTGATGATAAAGATGGAGGCGTAGTTTTCCGAGAACAACATAATCAACAAGCAAAGGCGAGTATCAGAAAACGATCCGATAGCATTGACCATAGAAGGAATTGTGAAGGATTGTTAGCTGAAGAAAACTGTATCTGTAGGCTCTGTAACAATGTCATTGAGGATGGGTGCATTAAGAAATGCCAATCCAGTTTTAATATCCATATGGACCAGCATCCATTGAGTGACTATCACTCCTTAGTGGGTAATGTGTTAAACAAAACAGATTGTTGGGTATGCTCTCAAGTACCTCAGGGTCATAGCAAATCAGGGCTAGTACCATTTCCTTTAACGATAGAGGAGGTACTTGAGTTAAATGGTGGGAGACCGGTGGACCGGAGGTTTAATATCTCCAGCCCTCCTAGTTTGAAGCTCCACCAATACCATGTGGATAGGTCCCTATTATGTTTCAACATCTCCAATCCCCGATAACCGGGAAATTGGGAAGTGTCATGGAGTAACCACACCATGACCTTTTCGCATAGAGCAGATAGAATGCCTACAGATACAGAGCTTGTACGCCACATAGCCAGTAGAGGATAATCTTTCCGGTATAGGTATACCTTAGGAAATAGGATTACTAAAGTTGGAGAGGTATCACCAGGATACTGTGCACATATCGTACAACCTGATACGTGTACTAAGCAGATGGAAGAATTAGGGTTAGGAGATTTCACATGGAAGGTGTGTAATATGGTTATGTCCTACTCCGTCCCATATGTTCTCCCCGATGATGCATATTTCATATGCGGGAGAAAGGCGTACAAGTGGCTTGCCCCAAACTCTGAAGGATTGTGTTATATTGGAAAAGTACTGCCTGAAGTAATGACTGTATCACATGACAAAATGAAAGACATACACCGTGGTGCCCAAGCTCCTTATACTCACACCCATTACGAGCACGTTGTTAAAAGGCACCTGATAGAGAAGACAGAGCATCCGGCCTCTGATCTGATAAGTGAATCCACCGGGATTCAATTCTTAATTGCGTTAGATTTCACCCGCACCGCTAGAGGAGTGCTGAATTATAAATACATATCGGCGCTCGCAAATTTGTTAGATAATATCACTGAAATGTATGATGACACGTTTAGGTATACTGGAAGAGAACTTCAGGCTTACAAAACAGAACTGGTACAGCATAGAATGGTTCTCAATTACCTCACAGCAGTGACAGGCGGATATTGTGTCACACTGGCAACACAATACGGCGTGAAATGTTGCACATATATTACGAATAGCACCGAGGATCCGGTCGAGGTCATAGACCAAAAGATGGACGATATTCTCCAATTGAAGTGGGAATTTCGCAGGAGACACAATCTCACTCTTGCTGCTGTAGGTAATGAGCTGACTGGTTGGGTGTCATGGTTGAACCCGCGAAATTGGTTTTCTGGTTTAGGAGACTGGGCTCAAGGAGTCATAATGGATGTTGGGAAGTTTCTCCTATGTATCTTAGGTGTTGTCATATCGATTGGATTGATATTTAGATGCGGTCAGGCTTTAATGAAGTGCAATCATCGTACTAGGGTAATGAGTTTAAGGAGTGAGGAAACTGTAATTAACCTGGACTTGATTTATGACCCAAATGTAGAAACAATGATGTGATGAAAATGCGATTTCTACGGTCCGTTTCTTTCACCTGTTTTTCTGTTTTTCTCCAAGATAAAAAGACCCCCTTGGACGAGGAAGTTGACAAGACACTATACAGACAACGGATTGACCAAAGAAGAAGTTTTGACCACTTTAGATACGGACATTTGATGAACTTTGCCATGGATCCCCAGTTTCCCTAGAATTCTTAAACTCACGCTAGCCCAACATTTTTGTAAATCTATTGGCATTGACAAAGCTTTTTGCTCGCACCTAATGGGCAAAACAGCGCAAAGAAGACGACTTTCAACTGATACCGAACAAAACCTCAATCGACGACTGTACATTTACCTGACATAGAATACCACCGCATTTACCGTAATTATGTCTTTTCTTCATTTCTACAACCCACAGGTAATGACACACATAGTCGATAGGGAATACAGGCACAGATATCAGCAATCACATATCTCCCCCATTCATGTATCATCAACTAAAATGTGCTTCCCCATTTTGTTACAACCAAAACCGAAAAGAGCTCGGTAAAGTTTGACAGCCCATCCACAGACCCGTACCACGGGATAAGAAGGAATTCAAATGTATACTTCGCAATACCTCGAAGCTTGATTTACAACACGTACGGCACGATGATACATGACCCCCCAAACATGGACTCATACACACATGCTTCTGCTATCTCACTAGGTCATACCCTCTTCCCACCTACTCCTCTCTCCTCCCTTACCCAACCATGGAAATGAATTAACCCCTGACATATATTTTTCTCCTTTTGAAATGTTTTAGAAGGTGGCAGTTATTATTGACTGCCAAAGGGTGGACTGTCAAAGTCAGAAAAATATCTCTACACACACTGCCATATTTGCACCTCATACTGGTCCGTGCTGCACATGCGTACGCTCTGCCGTACGTGCGCATACTCACAGTCGCGGGCACCCGCAGGCGCATGGTATGCGTATTTACGGTAGAGTTTATGCGATCGTAGCGTGCGACTCAATCATTACATATTTTCACTATATAATGTATTTTGTAGATCATGGTCCCTTTGATAGATTCTGAAAGTTTGGTTAATATAGAATGTTCATGAACAGAGAAATCCCTCTTTGTTTGATACGAAGGGTCAGACAGGAGTAATACAGTGGTGTTTAGTATCCATCGGAAGAATATTTAATTAGAAATATTCCGGTGTTGGTTTGAAGCAGATCAATCGCTCGTGCGAATAGTTATGGACATAAGAAGTTTATGAACATTTACTTTATTTGCACTTTATTACCCATGCGGCGGGAAACCCAGTTTCCCTCCCACCTGAGCAGTTGGAAATAGTCACAGCCCACCTGTATGAATCAACCTATGACCTTTTGTTATAATGCGAAGCCGAATTCCTGTGTCCAATGAACAATGAGATTGTAGGGACCATTGAATTGTATTGTGTGTGTGGCATAAATAGGCAGGCCGACCATATCCAGTACACTCTCTTCAACGGTTCTCATTGCTGATAATCGGGAGCTGGATATCGAGGCGCATGCGATCGTTTCCCCTTGTGCGTAAGTGTTTCTCCGCAACTATATTGATCTTCTTGTTATTGTGGGCCAATCTCTCTCAATTTCTCTCTCTCTCTCTCCTTCTCTCTCTCACTCATTTTCCCTTAAATTGTATTGTATTGTATTTCCTGTGTAG
The DNA here is from genome assembly GCF_028390025.1 of Pseudophryne corroboree. Taxonomy (NCBI): domain Eukaryota; kingdom Metazoa; phylum Chordata; class Amphibia; order Anura; family Myobatrachidae; genus Pseudophryne; species Pseudophryne corroboree. Next base: position 90,631,484 of record NC_086454.1, on the reverse strand, counting down.
TTATCTGGTTAGGTAGTCTATGTTATATTGTAGTGTATGATTTGTATTTGTATTAATTCTTTTACAAGTATATCATTCAAAATATATATATGTTAGGCGTTGGACCCTAAGCCCAGGTATCTGTGTGTTTCTTATAGTATTAAGTATTCTCAGAGCGTCGGTGACGCTCAAACAGCTTTTAAGGTAATAAGGTTATACTGTGTTGCATTTACTCTATAATATTACACTAAGGTTTTACTGCACAATACACTGTTTATGGTTTAGATACAAAGGTTTAATATAGTGAGCGTCAGCTCCGCTGGTGATCTCCTCGTGGTCCCGAGCGTTCGCTACGCTATAGCGAATCATTACTTTAGTTAACAGCCAATAACGTGCCTGCCTGTGATCTCTTGCCGTGAGTGAACGTGACGCTTGAGCGTCTCGATCACGGCAAAGCGATTGTTACGCAACTAGCGTACCCTTACGGTACTTCATACGTAGATAGCGTATAGTGTTCTTAGACCTCATAAAGGGTATTATATACGATAAATATTTAGCTTTATCAATATATATATATATATATATATATATATATATAAATACACAGACAGTATATAAATATATTTAACTCTCCTCACCTTCCCCCCCCCCCCACACACACACCAGTCTGTGTCTCCCTCTACTTCCTCCCACATACCCCACAGGCTGTCTCTCCCTAATGACTTAATGCTGAATTCTCAGCTCCCCCAACCCATTTCAAAGTCATGTATCCCCTCACCAATCCACTCTTACCGCGGGGAGAGTCTCACCTGCACTGCATTCCCCAGTATTCAGACCCGAACACTGTACAGCGGGTACCATGCGCCCATCACATCCCACCAGTAAAGGTTGGTGCGTGGCACAGGAATCCTGGCCAGTGGAGCAGCTGCCATGTCCCGAAACTAGAAAAACAAATAATCGGCGCCTGATCTTAAAGCTGGCAGTCGTATATCCGTAACTGGACTGCTGCTTCCTGGTAAAGGTTTTTGCAAACACCTTTTTAAATAGAACAAAAAATAAAGACCATATAAACTGAAGTTTATCAGGAAGCGCTGTCCAGTTAACCCACTTAACATTTACTTAATCAATTTAATACTTAAACTATTTATTTATACATACACGGAACAATATATATATATATATATATCAAACAATATATACAACAATCCAAATAAAACACAGTTGGTTACTTAGCAACCAATAATGTTCTTATAGAAACTCTGTTCAATGTTAGTGAATCAGTCAGTAGTTTAGTAATTTAGTAAATCTCTCCCATTGGTTAGTACATTAATCCACTATAGTCAGGATCTGAAGTATAATGACACGAGGCAGTCTGCCTCTAATATAAACACGGAATGGTCCACCTACCTCTCTTTAGTAGCAGAAATATGGGGGTTATACATACAGTACATGGGGGGGGGGGATTCACATGTTTGAAAAGTGGGTTGGGTGTCTGTTTTTTCCTGTCTATTAGATAGGACAGACACCCAACTGACTTTTCAAACAATTCTGATATCCCCCATGGAGTCCAATTCCTGATTCCTGAATTATATCCACAGCGGGTTTGAGAGCACACAGGAGGTGTTACCTGTTTCTCCTTCTTTAGTGCTGCTGTCAAAATGAGCACAGTGTCCACAGCAGAGCAACACCTTTTAAGAAAAAGTTCTCAGCATGTAATATTGGAGTGAAGATAATAGCACGCGCTCCTGTGTGCTCTCAAACCCTCTGTGGATAAAGGGGCCAATTCAGTAAGGATAGCAAATTCTGCTAATCAGCAGAATTTGCTATCCTTTTGCACGCATGCTGGGGGCCCATCCAGCGCTGGGCAAGGCCTCCCAGCATGCTGACCGGCGCCTCCCCCCCCCTGCTACAAGCAGAAATTGCGATCGCCTCGCAATTTCTGCTTGTCAGCAGAAACTAAGGTTGACTTCTGCCAGGGCAGCTTAGCTGCGGGCGCAGGAGTCCCAGCACCATCTTACCTGTCGCCGCGGCTGCGTGTGACATCACACAGCCGCCATGACCGTGCCCCCGACATGCCCCTATTCGCGCCGCACAGCCCACCGTTCGGGTTGCCCCGCAACGCTCCGTTTCCTCCCTGAAAACAGAGCGTTGCCGCCCGCGAAAATGCAGGTGCATGCGCAGTAGGACCCGCTGTGCATGCGCCCACGGCACCCCCACAAGAATTCCGGACTGATCGCGATTTGCGATCCGACCTGAATTAGCCCCAAAATTCAGGAATCAGGAATTGGACTCCATGTATGTATAGCCCCCATATTTCTGCTACTAAAGGGAGGTAGGAGGACCATTCCGTGTTTATATTAGAGGCGGACTGTCTCGTGTCATTATACTTCAGATCCTGATTATAGTGGATCAACGTACTAACCAATGGGAGAGAATGATTAATATCAGCATCGGAGGAGTCTATGCATACTAATTACTAAACTACTGACTGATTCACTAGCATTGAACAGAGTTTCTATAAGAACATTGTTGGTTGCTAAGTAACTAATTGTGTTTTAATTGGATTGTTCTATATATTGTTTTTTTTTATCTATATGTCTATATGGCCATATATATATATGTATTGTTCTGTGTATGTATAAATAAATATATTAAGCATTACATTGATTAAGTAAATGCTAATTGGGTTAACTGGACAGCGCTTCCTGATAAACGTCGGTTTATATGGTCTTTCTTTTATGTCCCGAAACTGCCTGCAACCAAGCTGGATCCAGAAGAGCGGACGCACACTCATGCTGCACAGTCACTGTGTGTGAGAGGCTCCTGTCACTCTGAGGCTGCGGCCACACTACACATACAGCTCGCTGCCCTATTTGGACAAGATGGCTCACATCCCTGCTGGACACTAAGTGCCGTATCCTTGGGGCCCTTCTGACCCTTAGGGCCCTGTACAGGTATCCCCTCTGACACATCCCCTCTTTGCCTGTAGGTTACATTAAGTGCCTAAACTGAGTTGTGAGATCCTGGTTTTGCTTTAAAAAAAATTGTCATGTTAAAACTGGCATCTAGTATGCTCAAACTTTGGCACTTGCTGCAACGCTGGCTATTGAATTTTGGACCAACATCTTTCCAATACTCTCAGTAGTGGAGTCGGGAAAGACTGTACAGGTTGAGTATCCCATATCCAAATATTCCAAATACGGAATATTCCGAAATACGGAATTTTTTGAGACTGAGATAGTGAAACCTTTGTTTCTGATGGCACAGTGTACTCAAACTTTGTTTTATACACAAAATAATTACAAATATTGTATTAAATGACCTTCAGGCTTTGTGTATAAGGCGTATATGAAACATAAATGAATTGTGTGAATGTAGACACACTTTGTTTAATGCACAAAGTTATAAAAAATATTGTCTAAAATGACCTTCAGGCTGTGTGTATAAGGTGTATATGTAACATAAATGCATTCTGTGCTTATATTTAGTTCCCATCACCATGATATCTCATTATGGTATACAATTATCCCAAAATACAGAAAAATCCGATATCCAAAATACTTCTGGTCACAGGCATTTTGGATATGGAATACTCAAAATGTATATAACAATATCTATTGAAACAAATGTATAAGACTTACCCCTTTCACACATACATCTAAAATCCAGGTTTTTGCACGTCATCCCGGGTTTTAGGTACTACCAGCTCTTTACCAGGATCGGACTGAGACCCGGAATTGCCCGGCTTCATAGACACTGCAATTTCCCAGGATGTAAGCGTGGAAGGGGTATGAGGGGCTATTTAACATTGGTGCACACACATTGGGCAGCGGTAAGTATAGTGATGAGAAATCTAGTTCACTTTGGTGATTAGTTCATTATGATCTAGTTCACTCGAAAGATTAGTTCAGAAGATTAGTTCATATAGTTCATTTAGTTCATAATTTCACTCACTGACTGAGACTGAAAGGAGTGATTAGATTTAGAACTAGTCTAGACTATCACACAATGGGGTATATTTACTAAGGTCCCGATTTTGACCGAGATGCCGTTTTTTCATCAAAGTGTCATCTCGGTAATTTACTAAGCAAAAATCACGGCAGTGATGAGGGCATTCGTAATATTTTGGAAGTCCTAGGAAAAAATCACGAATCAATACACCATCGGTCAAATACGCCTGCAATTTGCTAGAAATCGGGAATTTACTAAAAAGTGCAAAACACAAACACTGCCGACAATAGCCAAACACTGCCGTGATAAAATACAAATCGTGAAAAAGTGCTAAAAAAAAACAGACCTGCTTTTTTATCCCGTGTTTGTATAGGCATGCACGGATCCATGAGATCCGTGCATGTTTTTCAGTGGGAAGGGGGGTGAAATGTTCTAAATTTACAGAAAAAAAAATTGCGTGGGGTCCCCCCTCCTAAGGCAAATCAGCCTCGGGCTCTTTGAGCCGATCCTGGTTGCAGAAATATGGGAAAAAAATGGACAGGGGTTCCCCCATATTTAAGCAACCAGCATCGGGCTCTGCGCCTGGTCCTGGTTCCAAAAATACGGGGGACAAAAAGAGTAGGGGTCCCCCGTATTTTTGAAACCAGCACCGGGCTCCACTAGCTGGACAGATAATGCCACAGCCGGGGGTCACTTTTATACAGTGCCTTGCGGCCGTGGCATCAAATATCCAACTAGTCACCCCTGGCCGGGGTACCCTGGGGGAGTGGGAACCCCTTCAATCAAGGGGTCCCCCCCCCCAGCCACCCAAGGGCCAGGGGTGAAGCCCGAGGCTGTCCCCCCCATCCAATAGGCTGCGGATGGGGGGCTGATAGCCTTTGTTGAAAAGTGATTGATATTGTTTTTAGTAGCAGTACTACAAGGCCCAGCAAGCCTCCCCCGCAAGCTGGTACTTGGAGAACCACAAGTACCAGCATGCGGCGGAAAAATGGGCCCGCTGGTACCTGTAGTACTACTACTAAAAAAATACCCCAAAAAAGACATTACACACACACCTTGAAAGTATAACTTTAATACATCCATCCACACCTCCATATACACATACTTACCTTATGTTCACACGCAGGTCGGTCCTCTTCTCCAGTAGAATCCATGGTGTACCTGTAGAAAAAATTATACTCACATAATCCAGTGTTTTCGGCTCCTCGGTAAATCCTTTTGTAATCCACGTACTTGAAAAAATAAAAAAACGGGACACCCGACCACGAACTGAAAGGGGACCCATGTTTTCACATGGGCCCCCTTTCCCCGAATGCCAGAAACCCACTCTGACTGATGTCTAAGTGGGTTTCTTCAGCCAATCAGGGAGCGCCACGTTGTAGCACCCTCCTGATCGGCTGTGTGCTCCTGTACTGTCTGACAGGCGGCACACGGCAGTGTTACAATGTAGCGCCTATGCGCTCCATTGTAACCAATGGTGGGAACTTTCAGGTCAGCGGTGAGGTCACTTTCGGTCAACCGCTGACCTGAAAGTTCCCACCATTGGTTACAATGGAGCGCATAGGCGCTACATTGTAACACTGCCGTGTGCCGCCTGTCAGACAGTACAGGAGCACACAGCCGATCAGGAGGGTGCTACAACGTGGCGCTCCCTGATTGGCTGAAGAAACCCACTTAGACATCAGTCAGAGTGGGTTTCTGGCATTCGGGGAAAGGGGGCCCATGTGAAAACATGGGTCCCCTTTCAGTTCGTGGTCGGGTGTCCCGTTTTTTTATTTTTTCAAGTACGTGGATTACAAAAGGATTTACTGAGGAGCCGAAAACACTGGATTATGTGAGTATAATTTTTTCTACAGGTACACCATGGATTCTACTGGAGAAGAGGACCGACCTGCGTGTGAACATAAGGTAAGTATGTGTATATGGAGGTGTGGATGGATGTATTAAAGTTATACTTTCAAGGTGTGTGTGTAATGTCTTTTTTGGGGTATTTTTTTAGTAGTAGTACTACAGGTACCAGCGGGCCCATTTTTCCGCCGCATGCTGGTACTTGTGGTTCTCCAAGTACCAGCTTGCGGGGGAGGCTTGCTGGGCCTTGTAGTACTGCTACTAAAAACAATATCAATCACTTTTCAACAAAGGCTATCAGCCCCCCATCCGCAGCCTATTGGATGGGGGGGACAGCCTCGGGCTTCACCCCTGGCCCTTGGGTGGCTGGGGGGGGGACCCCTTGATTGAAGGGGTCCCCACTCCCCCAGGGTACCCCGGCCAGGGGTGACTAGTTGGATATTTGATGCCACGGCCGCAAGGCACTGTATAAAAGTGACCCCCGGCTGTGGCATTATCTGTCCAGCTAGTGGAGCCCGGTGCTGGTTTCAAAAATACGGGGGACCCCTACTCTTTTTGTCCCCCGTATTTTTGGAACCAGGACCAGGCGCAGAGCCCGATGCTGGTTGCTTAAATATGGGGGAACCCCTGTCCATTTTTTTCCCATATTTCTGCAACCAGGATCGGCTCAAAGAGCCCGAGGCTGGTTTGCCTTAGGAGGGGGGACCCCACGCAATTTTTTTTTTACTTTTAAACTTTATTTTTTTGTTTAACAAAGTGCACAATGAAGCCCAGCACGGATCTCTCAGATCCGGCCGAGATTCATTGTATTAAAGTCGGCAGTGTTTTACAAGTCACTCACGTAAAACACTGCCTAAAAAAACGAATGACATCGACATCGGAAAACCCGAAAATGCAGAATACGGCAGCTTAGTAAATTAGTCGTAATCAATTCAAAAAGTTGCATATTTACACTTTCGATGTCATTCGTGATTGAACTTTGACCTCAAACGGGAAAACACGAATCTTAGTAAATTTACCCCATAGAGTAGGTATTTCTAATACTAGCTCATTGTAGGAGTTATAATCTTTTTCAAATGATCAGATATGTTTAAAATGTCAACATTTTTAAGAAAAGCAATAAGTTATATAGCAACCTTATAGTGACATATGTATCTCTGCAATATTAATCCCATTGTTGGTACTTCTTTTTACTTCATAATATGCAAGTGAAAGACCCAATTTTAGAGTAATGTCATAAGTCACTTTTTTCTGCTTTTAAAATACAATGCTTAAAAGAAAAAAACAGTCCCTTTGCCCCAATGTAACAGACCTTAGAGAGAGATAAAGTGATGTTGTAAAGTAACCAATCAGCTTCTGTCATTTATCTTCAACAGTATATAAAGTGACAGAAGCTGATTGGTTGCTAGGGGCAACTGCTCTACTTTATGTCACTTGAAGGTTCATAGTACATATCCCCCTATGTCTTGTGTGGAGTAAGCAGACCCTACAGGATAACATGCAGCACTCAGCACTGTGTCTTTAGCTGATTGGGAGTGTAGCTTGTCACCTAATATACTGGGGGAATGAATCATGGCTATGGGGGTCATTCCGAGTTGTTCGCTCGTTATTTTTTTCTCGAAACGGAGCGATTAGTCGCTAATGCACATGCGCAATGTCCGCAGTGCGACTGCGCCAAGTAAATTTGCTATGCAGTTAGGAATTTTACTCACGGCATTACGAGGTTTTTTCTTCGTTCTGGTGATCGTAATGTGATTGACAGGAAGTGGGTGTTTCTGGGCGGAAACTGGGCGTTTTATGGGAGTGTGTGTAAAAACGCTACCGTTTCTGGGAAAAACGCGGGAGTGGCTGGAGAAACGGAGGAGTGTCTGGGCGAACGCTGGGTGTGTTTGTGACGTCAAACCAGGAACGACAAGCACTGAACTGATCGCACTGGCAGAGTAAGTCTCGAGCTACTCAGAAACTGCACAGAGAAGTCTTTTCGCAATATTGCGAATCTTTCGTTCGCAATTTTGATAAGCTAAGATTCACTCCCAGTAGGCGGCGGCTTAGCGTGTGCAAAGCTGCTAAAAGCAGCTTGCGAGCGAACAACTCGAAATGACCCCCTATATGCAGTTCAGTATCAGCTCCATACAATGCATATGCCTGTGCACTGCAGTGCCACACATGGTAGCTTAGAGGTACTGTACTGACTGGTATGGCTGTATGAGTCATTGAGTCAGTGAGCTGATCAGTGATCTGTAATGAATCACTGAACTACTGAACTACTTGCAAGGAGAACGTAGTATGAGTATATAGCAGCAATACATAATACAGTAACGCCACAATATACTGTGCGAGTCCAGATATAAAATTCCATACTCGGCGAGGGAGATTTTCCTTTCACCATCAGCCTAATGCTGCCACGGAAAATATTTAGCATTTCTGTTACAACAGGCTTATCTCTGATGTTATGTTACCTTAAGGTGGGTACACACTGATAGATATATCTGCCGATCAATTGATCGGCAGATATATCTATGGGCGGATTGGGCAGTGTGCTGTGCATACACACTGGGGGTCATTCCGACCCGTTCGCACGCAGCGGTTTATCGCTGCGGTGCGAACGGGTGCAGATTGCGCATGCCCTGCGGCCTTAGTGCGCGTGCGTGACGTTGCCCGGCGACAGGGGTCGCCGGGTTACGTCGCGGCTACCGATGGAAGCGGTCACAGAGCCGACCGCTAAGAAGATTGACAGGAAGGAGGCGTTCCAGGGCAGATCCGGACCGTTTGGAGCCGTTTTTCGGGGAGTGGTGAGTATAACGCAGGCGTGTCCAGGAGAACAGAGGGCGGAGGAGTGACGTCAAAGCCGGGCCCATCATCGCTGGATCCATCGCATAGGGTAAGTAGGTATAGGCCTAGTCTAGTTTTGCTTGACATTTTTTTAGATTAGCAGGGCTGCACAAGCGATCGCAGCCCTGCTAAGCTAAAATACTCTCCCCCATAGGCGTGGACTAGTTGAACGCAGCAGCAGCAAAAAGTTGCTGGCTGCGATCAACTCGGAATGACCACCACTGCCTGATCCGTCGGGAACTAATGTCATGAACTGGGCGGGCGTGTACACACGCCCGCCCAGCTCAGCTGTCAATCACCGCCGGCTGCCGCAGCATGTGTATGGGCGGCCGGCTGGTCGCCGGACACACACAGCGATGCGCCAATTTATCGGTAGATATATTTGCCGTCGGCTGTGCTGCGGGGCCGACGTGATACGTCTGTGAACGACTGAGTTCACAGACGTATCGCCCGTACACACTAGCCGACGGACCCGCAGTATATCGTCCGTTCAATAGAAAGTCCGTTATATCGGCCAGAGTGTACCCACCTTTAGAAAGAGTTGGCTTGTAATAGACTGAAATAGAACATTGGGATGTTTTTATTTTTACAGTATGTCACACGCAGGTATTGGGACATTATTACTATACAATTGATGGATAAGCCTAATTTAGAGCTTTTACAGTCTTGAATAATTGGCAGGTACACAGAAGTCATCTGTTCTAATAGGAACATACAGAGATGTGTTTACAGGTTCTCGTGCTGTTGGCAACTGTGAATACGGGAACAGTAGGTTAGCATGTGGGTAATTCGTATGGTCATCCGCACAGCCAAACGCCCTGAGTTTTGTTAGCTTTCACTGGATGTGTGGGCAGCTGGCACCGATCAACCAGTAGAAACAAAGTGGAAAGAAAAACGGTAAATAAGCTTAACTTGAAGACATCATTTATTTATTTATTAACAGTTTCTTATATAGCGCAGCAAATTCCGTTGCACTTTACAATTTCAAATAACAATAACAAACTGGGTGATAACAAACAAACAAACAGTCATAGAGGTAGGAAGGCCTTGCTCGCAAGCTTACAATCTATAGGGAAATAGGCATATGTACACAAGGAAAGGTGCTATCTATTGCATAGTTGTTCCCCAGATTGAAAAGGTTCTTGGAGGGCTGTATCAGTAGCGGATCTTGCCACGGGCAAGCAGGACTTTTGCCCGGGGCGCCGCCTTCCGGAGGGCGCCGCACCATGGCAAGATCCGCTGCTGCTGTGGAGACAATTACATCATCACGCACCGTACAGCAAAGGTCCTCTCCACGAAGCGAACTACATGCGTAGCGTCTAGTTTCCCTTCGTGGAGAGGACCTTTGCTGTGCAGTGCGCGATGACGTCATCGTGCACCGCACATCATTTCAGCGGCGCTACTACTGTACAGGGGGCGTAACTGACCACGCCCCCTGATGAAGCCACGCCCCTGTTGCCGCCCGGGGCGCAAAAAGCCCATGAACCGGCCCTGGGCTGTATGATATGGTCATACAGCAATGATGAACCGGGTTTGAGAGGAAGGGAAAGTAAAGAATGAGAAGACATGTGAAGATAAGTATGGACTGTACAGAGTGGATGCAATTTGATAGGAAGGTTTATGAAAGTTATGTGGGCGGTTCTGGAATTTGATACGCTTGCCTAAAGAGGTGAGTTTTCAGGGAACGCTTGAAGGTTTGGAGACTAGAGGAGAGTCTTATTGTGCGCGGTAAGGCATGCCGCAGAGTAGGTGCAGCCCGATGAATGTCCTGCAATCGTGAGTGGGAGCGAGTAATGAGTGTGGATGAGACACGCAGGTCCTGTGAAGAGCGAAGAGGTCGGGTTGGCAGATATTTTGAGATAAGCGAAGTGATGTACGTTGGTGTAGTATGGTTAATGGCCTTGTGTGTGAGTAAAAGTATTTTATATTGAATGCGGTAGAGTACAGGTAACCAATGGAGGGACTGACAGAGTGGATCTGCAGACGATGAACGTCTAGCGAGGAAGATTAGCCTCGCCGCTGCATTCAGAATGGATTGTAGTGGTGAGAGTCTCGTTTTGGGGAAGACCACTTAGGAGACTATTGCAATAATCAATGCGGGAGATAATGAGAGCATGGATTAGAGTTTTAGCAGTGTCTTGTGTAAGGTATTGTCGTATTTTGGATATGTTTTTTAGATGCATGTAACATGATCTTGAGACAGATTGAATGTGGGGAACAAAGGACAGATCAGAGTCAAGGATGACACCTAGGCAGCGAGCTTGTGGGGTAGGGTAGATGGTATCCGGACTCCAGGTCGACAGCAAAAAGGTCGACACACCTTAGGTCGACGCCAATTGGTCGACACACCTTATGACGACATGGACAAAAGTCGACAGGAACAAAAGGTCGACAGGAACAAGGTCGACATGGAAAAAGGTCGACATGAGTTTTTCACGATTTTTTTCTTTTTTTGAACCTTTTCATACTTTACGATCCACGTGGACTACGATTGGAACGGTAATCTGTGCCGAGCGAAGCGGTAGCGGAGCGAAGGCACCATGCCCGAAGCATGGCGAGCCATGCGAGGGGACGCGGTGCACTAATTGGGGTTCCCGATCACTCTACGAAGAAAACGACACCAAAAAAACATAAAAAACTCATGTCGACCTTTTTCCATGTCGACCTTGTTCCTGTCGACCTTTTGTCCATGTCGACCTAAGGTGTGTCGACCAATTGGCGTCGACCTAAGGTGTGTCGACCTTTTTGCTGTCGACACTGAGTCCCAGACCCCTCAAATCTACCTATCCTCCCCTGACTTGTCCCTATCTGTACTGGGCCGTGTCACTGAATGCCTTTCTGCCATTTCATCCTGGATGACATCTCGCCACCTCAAACTGAATATTTCAAAGACAGAGTTAATTATATTTCCACCGGCCAATAGTAGTTACCAACCTGATATCTCTATCACTGTTGAAAACTCGACTATCTACCCGGGTTTGGGACTCAGGGTCGACAGCAAAAAGGTCGACACACCTTAGGTCGACGCCAAATGGTCAACACACCTTAGGTGGACATGGACAAAACGTCGACATGGACAAAAGGTAGATTTGAGTATCATCTGCATACAGATAATACTGAAAACCAAAAGAGCTGATTAGTTTACCAAGAGATGAGGTACAGATAGAGAAAAGCAGAGGACCCAAGACTGAGCCTTGCGGTACTCCAACTGAAAGAGGTAGCGAAGAGGAGGTAGATTCAGAGAAGCGAACAATGAAGGAGCGATTAGAATGATAGGATATATCAAATGCAACGATGCCCTGATTCCCCAACCTGTCGGCACCATTAATCCATCGATGATCAGCCAAGATCGCCGATCTGTTGGGGAATTGAAACATGTTAAAAATACCCGATGCCCCAATTAGGGGATTGGGACATTGCCACAATGCTTCTCAGATGTAGGGGGACATAAGCCTTGGAGAGAGATAAAGTGGAGAAAGATAAAGAACCCACCAACCAACTGCCGTTTTTCAAACACAGCTTGTAACATGGCAGTTAGGAGCTGATTGGCTCATACTTTATATCTCTTCACTATTGGGCAGATTTATTAAGCCTGGTGAAGTGATAAAGTGGACAGTGATAACGCTCCAACCAGTCTGCTCCTGTCATTTTTCAAACCCAGCCTGTAACATGGCAGTTAGGAGCTAATCGGCTGGTACTTTATCACCTTCCACTTTATCACTTCACCAGGTTTAATAAACTTGCCCTAATCTCTCTCCAAGGCGTAGTAAATATACCTCTTTGTTCTTGTGGAACCCTTTCAAGGAGGTTATAACTTTGGAATCTCCATAGGACACAGTTGTGTGGAGTTTGTACGTTCTCTCATATTTTCAAGGGTTTCCTCCTATAACATACTGACAAAATGGAACCTATTGTGTGTGTGATAGAGGATTTAAATTGTAAGCTTAGTGGGCAGGGGCTGATGCAGACCCTCCAACATGACCCATTCCATTAGGTACAAAATGCTCTGTTCCTGGACTACCCTCTTAATTTATGATTTCCATCACCTGTGTTGAACTAGTATAGTTAAATGATAAGAAAAAGGCGATGGCAATCATAAATGAAGAGAGAAGTCCAGGAATAGAGCATTTTGTACCTAATGGAATGGGTCATGTTGGAGGATATGCTGATGTGTATGATTCATATTTTCTGTACAGTGCTAGTAATATTGTGAAACTATATCAATTATTTTTTAACAATAACATCCATACTGTACTTTTACACAATCGGTGGTCACTGAAACCACTACCTATGACATAACGCAACCCTAGACTCACAATGCCCCCTCTGATAACCTGTATTAGGGAAGCTGTACCGATTTCTGCACATCCGTGCACGTGCAAGGTCCTAAACTGCCTTCTCTTCAGAACGCAGTTTAAGATCTGGAGGGGGCCGGGAACGGGGCATCGCCGCTCCGTTTTAGGGTCGCGGTCCGGAAAACGGAGGCGTGTCCAAACCATTGGAGGGGTGAGCCGCGGTGGCTGCGTGATGTCACACACGGCTGCGGCGGCCCATAACATGGCTGATAGCTGTCTGCCATCGCAGCTAGGCTGTGCAGGCAGAGGGCTACTCGAAACATGCAAAAGCATCGCCGCAGAGCGGCTCCAGAACACAGAGCCAGAGGCCCAGAGGAATTTAAGTGGAGCCTGAAAATATGAGGTGAGCATATAGGGGTACACTGTGGGGCGTATTAGGGGTGGGGGCACAGTGTGGCATACAGAGGGGCACTGTGGTGTATATTGGGAGTAAACTGTGTGGCATACAAGGGGGGGCAGTGTGTGACATATTGTACATAGCGGCTGTACTAAAATATGCGGTGGGCTTCTTCAGTAAAAAGGCCCCCATTGCCACTGTCACTGATCCACTGCTGCATCCGAAGATGCAGCATTGGATTACCTGCATGAATATAAAACATCTGAGTAACCAGCAGCTTTTGGGGCACTGGGACTGACATTACAGACACAGATCTGCACGCAGATAAAAAAAACATCAGATATTTACGTTAATATTGAATTTCTGTAAATCTCTGAATCATAATAGAGTACCACTGGCCAATGCTGCATCATAAACAGCGACACAGTTGTCTGATTCCCCAGTTGGCGTTATTTGCTCAGTGAATGTTTCATGACTCAACATGGATTGAATTTGCCAGCAGCAAAATCTCTTTGCTCTGATTTCAGAATCAGCCAAACTGATTTACCCGTCTCTAGCCTGGAGGAGAGACACCTGCCCAGTGGATGGCATCCAGGTGCTTCATCTGACTGTATAAATACTGACTCGTGGCTCTAGTACATGATATTGGCTGACAAACCTTTCACATACTGAACGTTACTACCTCATTAGGCACTGTGACATTGAGGAACATTGGAGAGTATCTGCATGAATAGATTTTGGTGGTGAGAACAGAGTTGCTGCTGTAGAATAGGAGATATTGACTGTATCACAATAACAAAACCTCATACTGAGAACAAAGTGTCCTGATAACCATCTTTTTTTGGCAAGTTTGCACTTGCAGAGCTGATAAGAGGAATCCAGTACGGAAGCTTGGTAATTAATAGCTTGTTGATGTCTCAGCAAGTAGTTACAAACCTGTACTGCTACATACTGTAGCTTGTGTACCAGGAAAGACAAACAATAACAGCACAATACGTATTGATCAGGGAAATGACAGCCAGATGGGAAGGGATGCTGCTGTAGTCTGTATTGGCATGCTGCCATGGTAACGTGCTCAGACACAAGGTGATTATAAATTATCGTCATGGGAGCAAAGCTATATTAATCATTGGTGGTACTCTAGTTAATTAGTTACCCCCCACCCCCAGACGGCTACTGCGCCCCTAAAACGGAGCATCAACGCCCACAAAATGCGGCGTCGCTGCCGCATTCCCACCCTGCTCCAGGTCTTAAACTGCATTCCGAAAAGAAGGCAGTTTAGGACCTTGCACATGTGCGAACCGGCGTACGCGCATGCACAGATGTGCAAAAATTGCTATGAAGCGATTTCTGCACATCAGAGTCAGGGGGCATATTTACTAAGAATCGTATTTGTGTCGATTTGGTGGGAGTTTCATCTCGAATTGTATCGGTCTTGGTTTTTTTGCAACTTTTTGAATAAAGTACATGTAATTTACTAAGCTGCTGAGTTGTCTTCTTTCGTATTTTCCGATGTCGCTGTGATTCGTATTGTCGGGCAGTGTTTTACGGGAGTGATGAGTAAAACACTGCCGGACATAACACAATGAATCCCGGGCGGATCAGTGAGATCCGTGCAGGGCTTCATTGTGTGCATTATGAGAAGCGTTTAAAGGGTTCAAAAATGTAAAAAAAAAATTGCGTGGGGTCCCCCCTCTTAAGCATAAACAGCCACAGGCTTTTGAGCTGGTCCTGGTTGTAAAAATACAAGGGAAAAAATGCATAGGGACCCCCCATATTTATACAACCAGCACCGGGCTCTGCGTCCAGTCCTGGTTCAAAAAATATGGGGGACAAAAGACGTAGGGGTCCCCCGTATTTTTTAAACCAGCACCGGGCTCCACTAGCCAGAGAGATAATGCTACAGCCGGGGGACACTGTTATACCGGTCCCTGCGGCCGTGGCATTACCCCCCCCCCCCCCTAACTAGTCACCCCTGGCCAGGGTACCCTGGAGGAGTGGGGACCCCTTAAATCGAGGGGTCCTTCCCCTCCAGCCACCCAAGGGCCAGGGGTGAAGCCCGAGGCTATCCTCCCATCTGTGGGCGGTGGATGGGAGGCTGATAGCCTTTGTGTAAAAATAAAGAATATTGTTTCATGTAGTAGAACTACAAGTCCCAGAAAGCCTCCCCCGGAAGCTGGTACTTGGAGAACCACAAGTACCAGCATGCAGGGGGGAAACGGGCCCGCTGGTACCTGTAGTTCTACTACAAAAAATACCCCCAAAAATACACAACACACACACCGTGTCAGTATAACTTTAATTGACATACATGCACACTTACACACACACATACTTACCTATGATGACACGGAGCACCTCGGTTTCCTTGTCCACGTAGAATCCACGGGGTACCTGTAAATAAAATTTATACTTACACAAACAATCCGGCGTCGTTCTGTCCTCTTCTTTAACTTTGTAATCCACGTACTTGTTTAAAATAAAAAAAATGAAAAGCCGATTCTCGCAACTAAAGGGGTACCATGTTTACACATGGAACCCCTTTCCCCGACTGGCGGGACCCCCCATAACTTCTGTCAGTGAAGGTCCCGCCAGCCAATCAGGGAGCGCCACGTCATGGCACTCTCCTGATTGTCTGTGCGCTCCTGCACTGTCAATCAGGAGGAACGCACTGGTTACAATGTAGCGTAGCGCAGCTCCATTGTAACCAATGATGGGAACTTTGCGGTCTGCGGTAGACCGCAAAGTTAATTGGGGTCACCCACAAGAGTGACCCCAATTAACTTAATGGTCTACCGCAGAGGGTATTTCTTCCAGTAGAAAAAGCTCTGGAGATCCAGAAAATGGTCAAACAAGTTTTGAAACCGACGAGAGTGTCGGTACATAAATGCATTCGGTTGTTGGGAAAGATGGTAGCGGCCTACGAGGCCATACAGTTTGGCAGATTCCATGCCAGAGTATTCCAGTGGGATCTGTTGGACAAGTGGTCCGGATCCCACCTACACATGCACCAGAGGATAATCCTGTCCTCCAAAGCCAGGATTTCGCTCCTGTGGTGGCTGCACAGTTCTCACCTATTAGAGGGACGCAGGTTCGGGATTCAGGACTGGGTCCTAGTAACCACGGATGCAAGTCTCCAAGGCTGGGGAGCTGTCACACAGTGAAAAAGTTTCCAAGGAAAATGGTCAAGTCAGGGATCCTGTCTTCACATAAACGTTCTGGAATTGAGAGCCATTTACAACGGCCTTCTACAAGCGGTGCATCTTCTACAAGATCAGCCAGTGCAGATCCAGTCGGACAATGTAACAGCAGTCTCGTACATAAACCGTCAGGGCGGAACGAAAAGCAGAGCGGCAATGGCAGAGGTGACAAAGATCCTCCTCTGGGCAGAAAGACATGCAACAGCTCTGTCGGCAATTTACATTCCGGGAGTGGACAACTGGGAAGCAGACTTCCTCAGCAGACACGATCTCCATCCAGGAGAGTGGGGCCTCCACCAAGAAGTCTTTGCAGAGGTGACAAGTCTTTGGGGAGTTCCTCAAGTAGACATGATGGCATCTTGTCTCAACAAGAAGCTTCAGAGATATTGTTCCAGGTCGAGAGACCCTCAAGCAGTAGCAGTGGATGCACTAGTGACTCAGTGGGTGTTTCGGTCGATATGTCTTCCCTCCTCTTCCACTAATACCAAAAGTTCTCAAAATAATAAGAAGAACAAGGGTTTGAGCAATCCTCATTGCCCCAGACTGGCCAAGGAGGGCTTGGTATCCAGATCTTCAGGAGTTGCTCATGGAAGATCCTCGGCCTCTTCCTCCTCGTGAGGACCTGCTGCAGCAGGGACCGTGCGTGTATCAAGACTTACCGCGGCTACGTTTGACGGCATGGCTGTTGAGCGCCGGATCCTAGACCGAAAGGGGATTTCCAAGGAAGTCATTCCCACTCTTGTTCAGGCCAGGAAAGGAGTAACGTCTAAACATTACCACCGTATTTGGAGAAAATATGTGTCTTGGTGAATCCAAGAAGGCTCCTACGGAAGAGTTTCAGTTGGGACATTTTCTCCATTTTCTGCAGGCAGGTGTGGATGCGGCCTAAGATTGCGTTCAATCAAGGTTCAGATTTCGGCCTTGTCAGTTTTCTTTCAAAAACAATTGGCCTCCTTTCCAGAAGTTCAGACGTTCGCGAAAGGGGTGCTGCACATCCAACCTCCATTTGTGCCACCGGTGGCACCATGGGACCTTAATGTGGTGTTGCAGTTCTTTCAATCAGATTGGATTGAACCTCTGCAGGAGATAGAATTGAAGTTTCTCACTTGGAAAGTGGTGATGCTCTTGGCCTTGGCATCTGCAAGGCGGGTATCTGAGTTGGGGGCCTTGTCTCACAAGAGTCCTTACCTGATCTTCCATGAAGATAGGGCGGAGTTGAGAACTCGCCAACAATTTCTTCCGAAGGTGGTTTCGTCTTTCCATATAAACCAGCCTATTGTGGTGCCAGTGGCTACTGACACCTCTGTATCAAAGTCTCTTGATGTGGTTAGAGCTTTGAAGATTTATGTCGCAAGAACAGCTAGGATACGGAAAACAGAGGCTCTGTTTATCCTATATTCTCCCAACAAGATTGGGTGTCCTGCTTCTAAGCAGACCATTGCGCGCTGGATCAGAGGGATGATTCAGCACGCTCATTCCACAGCAGGTTTGCCGATACTGAAGTCGGTAAATGGCCATTCTACTAGAAAGGTGGGCTCATCCTGGGCGGCTGCCCAGGGGGTCTCGGCGTTACAACTTTGTCGAGCAGCTACTTGGTCAGGGGCAAACACATTTGCAAAGTTTTACAAGTTTGGCACCTTGGCCGATGAGGACCTCAAGTTTGGTCAATCGGTGCTGCAGGGTCATCCGCACTCTCCCGCCCGTACTGGAGCTTTGGTATAACCCCATGGTACTGAAGTGGACCCCAGCATCCTCTAGGACCTATGAGAAAACAGGATTTTAATACCTACCGGTAAATCCTTTTCTCCTAGTCCGTAGAGGATGCTGGGCGCCCGACCCAGTGCGTACTTTACCTGAAGTTATTAGTTTGTAGTTACACAAGTGTTGTGTTACGGTTATTTTCAGCATGTTGCTGCAAAGATTGTTCATGCCCGTTTGCTTGTGTTGTGTTGAATGCCATGTTGTGCGGCATGGTTGAGGTGTGAGCTGGTATAAATCTCACCATTAATTTTAAAGTAAATCCTTTCCTCGAAATGTCTGTCTCCCTGGTCACAGTTCCTACACTGAGGTCTGGAGGAGGGGTATAGAGGGAGGAGCCAGTTCACACCCTTGAAAAGTCTTAAAGTGCCCATGGCTTCTGCGGAACCGTCTATACCCCATGGTACTGAAGTGTACCCCAGCATCCTCAACGGACTAGGAGAAAAGGATTTACCGGTAGGTATTAAAATCCTGCTTTTTTGAACCAGTACCGGACGCAGAGCCCGATGCTGGTTGTATAAATATGGGGGGACCCTTAAAATTCCCCCCCCCCCCCTGTATTTTTACAACCAGGACCGGTTCATAGAGCCCGAGGCTGGTTATACATAGGAGGGGGGACCCCACGCAATTTTTTCAGATGATTTTTAACCCTTTCACACCCCTTCCCAAGGATAAGCATGCACAGATCTCACAGAATACGCAGCATATAAGCATGCACAGATCTCACAGAATACGGTTAAAAAAATGCAGGTCTATTTGAAAACTGCTTTTTTTTAAGAATTGTAACATTTACCAGCAGTGTTTGGCTATTGCCGGCAGTGATTGTGAATACGAATTCTTAGTAAATTACCGAGTTGTATAAAATAACAGGCGTGTTTGACCGATAATGTATTCATTCGGATTTGTGAACTCTGCCGTTAAAACAAATACGAATGCCCTCATAACTGCCGAGATTTCTGTTTAGTAAATTCCCGAGATGACACTTTGAAGAAAAAAAAACCTCGGTCAAAATCGGGACCTTAGTAAATATACCCCAGGATCTGAATCAGCCCCTTAGACAAAACAATAACAGTGCAATGCAATATGCAGACACTACCAAAGAAAAATATATTGGGTGACCATACACTATATAACAACGGAGAAGTATGGTAATACCTTTTGTCCTTTGTTTGTTTCTTCAGGCTGCAATTAATGGTTGATAATTCTTCAGATTTGTTCGACAGTGTTATATGACCACAATAGCAACAACATATCACATAATTTAGTCAGCAGAGAGTCCCTGTCAGTTCTCTTTTCACTGTGACATTCTCCCCCTACTTCTCCCCCTTCTGTCCCCAAATGTTGACAGTGTACAAGCCTGCGGGTGGAATTTGTCAAGTCTTTTTGTCTTGATTTGTTTCCACAAACAAAGTCACTGAATTTATCAAAACAAACCACTTGAAAATGGCTGGATATGTTAACCGTCAGTTATGCAAACCGCAGGAAAGACGCCATAAAAAAAAAAGTGTTGGGTAAGGTATGTTGGCGGCCGGGATCCCGGCGATCAGCATACCTCTGCGCTGCGGGCCCGGTGGCTCACTGCACTCGCCACAGGTTCTGTTCCCACTCTATGGGTGTCGTGGACACCCACCAGTATGAATAGCCACTGTTAGCCGGGATTCAGGCTGGCGGTTTTGTCAGCAGTCGGAATTCTGGTGTCGGTGTCCTGACCGTCGGGATGTAACCGCATCCCATAAAACACCCCAAAAGCGAGGTGGTTGTGACTGACCAGATAGCCGGTACCGTAGTTATCTTGTTAGCCAAGCTTTAGAATACAAATAAAGGGAATTGACCTCTAGGCCAACAAAAATTTGTGAAAAATAAGGTAACCCTGTATGTACCTAAAGGTGGGTACACACTAGAAAGATATATCTGCAGATCAATTGATCTGCAGATATATCTATGAACGGATCGGGCAGTGTGATGTGCATACACACTGCCCGATCCATCAGGGACTGACGTCATGAACTGGGCGGGCGTGTATACACTAGAGATGAGCGCCGGAAATTTTTCGGGTTTTGTGTTTTGGTTTTGGGTTCGGTTCCGCGGCCGTGTTTTGGGTTCGACCGCGTTTTGGCAAAACCTCACCGAATTTTTTTTGTCGGATTCGGGTGTGTTTTGGATTCGGGTGTTTTTTTCCAAAAAACCTAAAAAACAGCTTAAATCATAGAATTTGGCGGTCATTTTGATCCCAAAGTATTATTAACCTCAAAAACCATAATTTCCACTCATTTTCAGTCTATTCTGAATACCTCACACCTCACAATATTATTTTTAGTCCTAAAATTTGCACCGAGGTCGCTGTGTGAGTAAGATAAGCGACCCTAGTGGCCGACACAAACACCGGGCCCATCTAGGAGTGGCACTGCAGTGTCACGCAGGATGGCCCTTCCAAAAAACCCTCCCCAAACAGCACATGACGCAAAGAAAAAAAGAGGCGCAATGAGGTAGCTGTGTGAGTAAGATTAGCGACCCTAGTGGCCGACACAAACACCGGGCCCATCTAGGAGTGGCACTGCAGTGTCACGCAGGATGTCCCTTCCAAAAAACCCTCCCCAAACAGCACATGACGCAAAGAAAAAAAGAGGCGCAATGAGGTAGCTGTGTGAGTAAGATAAGCGACCCTAGTGGCCGACACAAACACCGGGCCCATCTAGGAGTGTCACTGCAGTGTCACGCAGGATGTCCCTTCCAAAAAACCCTCCCCAAACAGCACATGACGCAAAGAAAAAAAGAGGCGCAATGAGGTAGCTGTGTGAGTAAGATAAGCGACCCTAGTGGCCGACACAAACACCGGGCCCATCTAGGAGTGGCACTGCAGTGTCACGCAGGATGTCCCTTCCAAAAAACCCTCCCCAAACAGCACATGACGCAAAGAAAAAGAAAAGAAAAAAGAGGTGCAAGATGGAATTGTCCTTGGGCCCTCCCACCCACCCTTATGTTGTATAAACAAAACAGGACATGCACACTTTAACCAACCCATCATTTCAGTGACAGGGTCTGCCACACGACTGTGACTGATATGACGGGTTGGTTTGGACCCCCCCCAAAAAAGAAGCAATTAATCTCTCCTTGCACAAACTGGCTCTACAGAGGCAAGATGTCCACCTCATCATCACCCTCCGATATATCACCGTGTACATCCCCCTCCTCACAGATTATCAATTCGTCCCCACTGGAATCCACCATCTCAGCTCCCTGTGTACTTTGTGGAGGCAATTGCTGCTGGTCAATGTCTCCGCGGAGGAATTGATTATAATTCATTTTAATGAACATCATCTTCTCCACATTTTCTGGATGTAACCTCGTACGCCGATTGCTGACAAGGTGAGCGGTGGCACTAAACACTCTTTCGGAGTACACACTTGTGGGAGGGCAACTTAGGTAGAATAAAGCCAGTTTGTGCAAGGGCCTCCAAATTGCCTCTTTTTCCTGCCAGTATAAGTACGGACTGTGTGACGTGCCTACTTGGATGCGGTCACTCATATAATCCTCCACCATTCTATCAATGTTGAGAGAATCATATGCAGTGACAGTAGACGACATGTCCGTAATCGTTGTCAGGTCCTTCAGTCCGGACCAGATGTCAGCATCAGCAGTCGCTCCAGACTGCCCTGCATCACCGCCAGCGGGTGGGCTCGGAATTCTGAGCCTTTTCCTCGCACCCCCAGTTGCGGGAGAATGTGAAGGAGGAGATGTTGACAGGTCGCGTTCCGCTTGACTTGACAATTTTGTCACCAGCAGGTCTTTCAACCCCAGCAGACTTGTGTCTGCCGGAAAGAGAGATCCAAGGTAGGCTTTAAATCTAGGATCGAGCACGGTGGCCAAAATGTAGTGCTCTGATTTCAACAGATTGACCACCCGTGAATCCTTGTTAAGCGAATTAAGGGCTCCATCCACAAGTCCCACATGCCTAGCGGAATCGCTCCGTGTTAGCTCCTCCTTCAATGTCTCCAGCTTCTTCTGCAAAAGCCTGATGAGGGGAATGACCTGACTCAGGCTGGCAGTGTCTGAACTGACTTCACGTGTGGCAAGTTCAAAGGGCATCAGAACCTTGCACAACGTTGAAATCATTCTCCACTGCGCTTGAGACAGGTGCATTCCACCTACTATATCGTGCTCAATTGTATAGGCTTGAATGGCCTTTTGCTGCTCCTCCAACCTCTGAAGCATATAGAGGGTTGAATTCCACCTCGTTACCACTTCTTGCTTCAGATGATGGCAGGGCAGGTTCAGTAGTTTTTGGTGGTGCTCCAGTCTTCTGTACGTGGTGCCTGTACGCCGAAAGTGTCCCGCAATTCTTCTGGCCACCGACAGCATCTCTTGCACGCCCCTGTCGTTTTTTAAAAAATTCTGCACCACCAAATTCAAGGTATGTGCAAAACATGGGACGTGCTGGAATTTGCCCATATTTAATGCACACACAATATTGCTGGCGTTGTTCGATGCCACAAATCCACAGGAGAGTCCAATTGGGGTAAGCCATTCCGCGATGATCTTCCTCAGTTGCCGTAAGAGGTTTTCAGCTGTGTGCGTATTCTGGAAAGCGGTGATACAAAGCGTAGCCTGCCTAGGAAAGAGTTGGCGTTTGCGAGATGCTGCTACTGGTGCCGCCGCTGCTGTTCTTGCGGCGGGAGTCCATACATCTACCCAGTGGGCTGTCACAGTCATATAGTCCTGACCCTGCCCTGCTCCACTTGTCCACATGTCCGTGGTTAAGTGGACATTGGGTACAACTGCATTTTTTAGGACACTGGTGAGTCTTTTTCTGACGTCCGTGTACATTCTCGGTATCGCCTGCCTAGAGAAGTGGAACCTAGATGGTATTTGGTAACGGGGGCACACTGCCTCAATAAATTGTCTAGTTCCCTGTGAACTAACGGCGGATACCGGACGCACGTCTAACACCAACATAGTTGTCAAGGCCTCAGTTATCCGCTTTGCAGCAGGATGACTGCTGTGATATTTCATCTTCCTCGCAAAGGACTGTTGAACAGTCAATTGCTTACTGGAAGTAGTACAAGTGGGCTTACGACTTCCCCTCTGGGATGACCATCGACTCCCAGCAGCAACAACAGCAGCGCCAGCAGCAGTAGGCGTTACACGCAAGGATGCATCGGAGGAATCCCAGGCAGGAGAGGACTCGTCAGAATTGCCAGTGACATTGCCTGCAGGACTATTGGCATTCCTGGGGAAGGAGGAAATTGACACTGAGGGAGTTGGTGGGGTGGTTTGCGTGAGCTTGGTTACAAGAGGAAGGGATTTACTGGTCAGTGGACTGCTTCCGCTGTCACCCAAAGTTTTTGAACTTGTCACTGACTTATTATGAATGCGCTGCAGGTGACGTATAAGGGAGGATGTTCCGAGGTGGTTAACGTCCTTACCCCTACTTATTACAGCTTGACAAAGGGAACACACGGCTTGACACCTGTTGTCCGCATTTCTGGTGAAATACTTCCACACCGAAGAGCTGATTTTTTTGGTATTTTCACCAGGCATGTCAACGGCCATATTCCTACCACGGACAACAGGTGTCTCCCCGGGTGCCTGACTTAAACAAACCACCTCACCATCAGAATCCTCCTGGAATCCTCCAATTTCCTCCCCAGCGCCAGCAACACCCATATCCTCCTCATCCTGGTGTACTTCAACACTGACATCTTCAATCTGACTATCAGGAACTGGACTGCGGGTGCTCCTTCCATCACTTGCAGGGGGCGTGCAAATGGTGGAAGGCGCATGCTCTTCACGTCCAGTGTTGGGAAGGTCAGGCATCGCAACCGACACAATTGGAGTCGGACTCTCCTTGTGGATTTGGGATTTCGAAGAACGCACAGTTCTTTGCGGTGCTACTGCTTTTGCCAGCTTTAGTCTTTTCATTTTTCTAGCGAGAGGCTGAGTGCTTCCATCCTCATGTGAAGCTGAACCACTAGCCATGAACATAGGCCATGGCCTCAGCCGTTCCTTGCCACTCCGTGTGGTAAATGGCATATTGGCAAGTTTACGCTTCTCCTCCGACAATTTTATTTTAGGTTTTGGAGTCCTTTTTTTACTGATATTTGGTGTTTTGGATTTGACATGCTCTGTACTATGACATTGGGCATCGGCCTTGGCAGACGACGTTGCTGGCATTTCATCGTCTCGGCCATGACTAGTGGCAGCAGCTTCAGCACGAGGTGGAAGTGGATCTTGATCTTTCCCTAATTTTGGAACCTCAACATTTTTGTTCTCCATATTTTAATAG
This sequence comes from Pseudophryne corroboree, assembly GCF_028390025.1. NCBI lineage: Eukaryota > Metazoa > Chordata > Amphibia > Anura > Myobatrachidae > Pseudophryne > Pseudophryne corroboree. The sequence goes on along the minus strand of NC_086454.1, from coordinate 90,606,941 downwards.
GCACAACTAAAAGGCACCTCAGGTAAACAATGGAGATGGATGGATGGATTGGATACTAGTATACAATTATGGACGGGCTGCCGAGTGCCGACACAGAGGTAGCCACAGCCGTGAACTACCGCACTGTACTGTGTCTGCTGCTAATATATAGACTGGTTGATAAAGAGATAGTATACTCGTAACTAGTATGTATGTATAAAGAAAGAAAAAAAAACCACGGTTAGGTGGTATATACAATTATGGACGGGCTGCCGAGTGCCGACACAGAGGTAGCCACAGCCGTGAACTACCGCACTGTACTGTGTCTGCTGCTAATATATAGACTGGTTGATAAAGAGATAGTATACTCGTAACTAGTATGTATGTATAAAGAAAGAAAAAAAAACCACGGTTAGGTGGTATATACAATTATGGACGGGCTGCCGAGTGCCGACACAGAGGTAGCCACAGCCGTGAACTACCGCACTGTACTGTGTCTGCTGCTAATATAGACTGGTTGATAAAGAGATAGTATACTCGTAACTAGTATGACTATAAAGAAAGAAAAAAAAACCACGGTTAGGTGGTATATACAATTATGGACGGGCTGCCGAGTGCCGACACAGAGGTAGCCACAGCCGTGAACTACCGCACTGTACTGTGTCTGCTGCTAATATATAGACTGGTTGATAAAGAGATAGTATACTCGTAACTAGTATGTATGTATAAAGAAAGAAAAAAAAAACACGGTTAGGTGGTATATACAATTATGGACGGGCTGCCGAGTGCCGACACAGAGGTAGCCACAGCCGTGAACTACCGCACTGTACTGTGTCTGCTGCTAATATAGACTGGTTGATAAAGAGATAGTATACTCGTAACTAGTATGTATGTATAAAGAAAGAAAAAAAAACCACGGTTAGGTGGTATATACAATTATGGACGGGCTGCCGAGTGCCGACACAGAGGTAGCCACAGCCGTGAACTACCGCACTGTACTGTGTCTGCTGCTAATATATAGACTGGTTGATAAAGAGATAGTATACTCGTAACTAGTATGTATGTATAAAGAAAGAAAAAAAAACCACGGTTAGGTGGTATATACAATTATGGACGGGCTGCCGAGTGCCGACACAGAGGTAGCCACAGCCGTGAACTACCGCACTGTACTGTGTCTGCTGCTAATATATAGACTGGTTGATAAAGAGATAGTATACTCGTAACTAGTATGTATGTATAAAGAAAGAAAAAAAAAACACGGTTAGGTGGTATATACAATTATGGACGGGCTGCCGAGTGCCGACACAGAGGTAGCCACAGCCGTGAACTACCGCACTGTACTGTGTCTGCTGCTAATATAGACTGGTTGATAAAGAGATAGTATACTCGTAACTAGTATGACTATAAAGAAAGAAAAAAAAACCACGGTTAGGTGGTATATACAATTATGGACGGGCTGCCGAGTGCCGACACAGAGGTAGCCACAGCCGTGAACTACCGCACTGTACTGTGTCTGCTGCTAATATATAGACTGGTTGATAAAGAGATAGTATACCCGTAACTAGTATGTATGTATAAAGAAAGAAAAAAAAACCACGGTTAGGTGGTATATACAATTATGGACGGGCTGCCGAGTGCCGACACAGAGGTAGCCACAGCCGTGAACTACCGCACTGTACTGTGTCTGCTGCTAATATAGACTGGTTGATAAAGAGATAGTATACTCGTAACTAGTATGTATGTATAAAGAAAAAAAAAAACACGGTTAGGTGGTATATACAATTATGGACGGGCTGCCGAGTGCCGACACAGAGGTAGCCACAGCCGTGAACTACCGCACTGTACTGTGTCTGCTGCTAATATATAGACTGGTTGATAAAGAGATAGTATACTCGTAACTAGTATGTATGTATAAAGAAAGAAAAAAAAACCACGGTTAGGTGGTATATACAATTATGGACGGGCTGCCGAGTGCCGACACAGAGGTAGCCACAGCCGTGAACTACCGCACTGTACTGTGTCTGCTGCTAATATAGACTGGTTGATAAAGAGATAGTATACTCGTAACTAGTATGTATGTATAAAGAAAGAAAAAAAAACCACGGTTAGGTGGTATATACAATTATGGACGGGCTGCCGAGTGCCGACACAGAGGTAGCCACAGCCGTGAACTACCGCACTGTACTGTGTCTGCTGCTAATATAGACTGGTTGATAAAGAGATAGTATACTACTAATATTATGTATACTGGTGGTCAGGTCACTGGTCACTAGTCACACTGGCAGTGGCACTCCTGCAGCAAAAGTGTGCACTGTTTAATTTTAATATAATATTATGTACTCCTGGCTCCTGCTATAACCTATAACTGGCACTGCAGTGCTCCCCAGTCTCCCCCACAATTATAAGCTGTGTGAGCTGAGCACAGTCAGATATATATATATACATTGATGCAGCACACTGGGCTGAGCAGTGCACACAGATATGGTATGTGACTGAGTCACTGTGTGTATCGTTTTTTTCAGGCAGAGAACGGATATATTAAATAAAACAAACAACTGCACTGTCTGGTGGTCACTGTGGTCGTCAGTCACTAAACTCTGCACTCTCTTCTACAGTATCACAGCCTCAGGTCAATCTCTCTCTCTCTCTCTCAACCCTAATCTAAATGGAGAGGACGCCAGCCACGTCCTCTCCCTATCAATCTCAATGCACGTGTGAAAATGGCGGCGACGCGCGGCTCCTTATATAGAATCCGAGTCTCGCGAGAATCCGACAGCGTCATGATGACGTTCGGGCGCGCTCGGGTTAACCGAGCAAGGCGGGAAGATCCGAGTCGCTCGGACCCGTGAAAAAAAACATGAAGTTCGGGCGGGTTCGGATTCAGAGAAACCGAACCCGCTCATCTCTAGTATACACGCCCGCCCAGTTCAGCTGTCAATCACTGCCGGCCGCCGCAGCATGTGTACGGGCAGTCGGCCGACCGCTGTACACACACAGCGACGCACCAAAATATCAGTAGATATATTGGCCGTCGGCTGTGCTGCGGGGGCCGATGCGATACGTCTGTGAACGACGGAGTTCACAGACGTATCGGCTGTACACACTGGCCGACGGACCCGCGATATATCGGCCGTTTAAGAGAACGCCCGATATATCGGCCAGTGTGTACGGGCCTCAAGGGGGCCATACACCCTGGCAATTTAAATGTTTTCTTTAGTACAAGTAACAATGCTACATGATTGTGGTGGGGTTTTGCTAATGTTTTGTAGGCTGTCCAAAGTGATAAAATGAAGAAACATCTGTTTGTACCTACAATATGTGCAGTACATACCATATGTTTGAAGCATGAATGGTGGCTTTTATTCACAGGAAAAGCATTATCCTGACCAACAATCCCTATTATTCTGCCCAACAATCCCTATTTTTGCCAAAAAGTCCCAAGTGTTATAGGGGAACAGGTGAGGGCATATCTATGTAGATGTGTTGAGTAGCCAAATTATGTGCTAGTTTTTATGCTGACAGTATTGGATAACAGTATGATAACAAATTTTAGTCTGTGGCCGCTGCACTTCTGGGCCACAACAACATGGGGCGGTATTCAGTATGGCGGCTGTTGGGAACCCAGCGCTCAGTATACCGGCGCCGGAATCCCGACACCCGGCATACCGTCAACTATTCTCCCTCTTGGGGGTCCACGACACCCCTGCTAAGTGCCATCCTGGCTAACTGGTAACTAAAGTCCTGATGAAAGCATGGATTGGGGCATTGCTAATGTCGGTGTGTGTAGCCGCCGAGCTGTATCCCAATATGTTTGGCCTACAGTAGTGTGGGGTGGTATTCATGTGACCGACGGTCGGGAGATCGAAAGTCACATGACCTCCTCCAGCTTCCAGACCCCCACTATCCCGATGGTCGGCATGCCGACCAACAGGGACTATTTCCACTCGTGGGTGTCCACGACAACCATAGAGTGGCAATAGAACCCGTGGCGACCGTAGGTCGCCACCGAGCCCGCAAGGGGCTTGCTGCACTCGCCTCTCCCCGCCGGGATCCCGGCGTCGGTATGCTGCCGGCGATCAGGAGACCGCCGGTCAGCTATACTACACCCGTAGTGTGAGGTGTGCTAGTCTGGCAGAGTAGAGGGACAACACAAAATGGAAGAAATAACACTTGATTGCAAATGGTATTTATTTTCTCTCAAGACAAAACAAGCACTGAACAAATACAGAACACTATCAAAGCAGCAATTATCTTCCGTGCAGTGATTTGCTTTCACTTCATTGTAAATGTCACATTTCTGCGATGTCAGTGTGTATTGATATAAAAAACAAATTTTTAAATGTAGAACTGGCAAAGTAAATAGCAACATACTGTGTGATCTTTAAATACCATGGGGGTAATTCTGAGTTGATCGCAGCAGGATTTTTGTTAGCAATTGGGCAAAACCATGTGCACTGCAGGAGGGGCAGATGTAACATGTGCAGAGAGAGTTAGATTTTGGTGTGGTGAGTTCAATCTGCAATCTAAATTGCAGTGTAAAAATAAAGCAGCCAGTATTTACCCTGCACAGAAACAAAATAACCCACCCAAATCTAACTCTCTCTGCACATGTTATATCTGCCCCCCCCCCTGCAGTGCACATGGTTTTGCCCAATTGCTATCAAAAATCCTGCTGCGATCAACTTGGGTGTCGACATGTATGAGGAGGAAAATGATGTGGAGGCGGAGCAATTGCCTATAATGGTGATGTCACCCCCTAGGGAGTCGACACCTGAATGGATGGCCGTAATTAAGGAATTACGTGACAGTGTCGGCACGTTACAGAAAACTGTTGACGACATGAGACAGCCGGCAGCTCAGTTAGTGCCTGTCCAGGCGTCTCAAACACCGTCAGGGGCTATTAAACGCCCGTTACCTCAGTGGGTCGACACGAACCCAGACACAGACACTGACTCCAGTGTCGACGGTGAAGAAACAAACGTATTTTCCAGTAGGGCCACACGTTACATGATCACGGCAATGAAGGAGGTTTTGCACATCTCTGATACTGCAAGTACCACAAAAAGGGGTATTATGTGGGGTGTGAAAAAACTACCCGTAGTTTTTCCTGAATCAGATGAATTGAATGAAGTGTGTGATGAAGCGTGGGTTACCCCCGACAAAAAACTGCTAATTTCTAAAAAATTATTGGCACTATATCCCTTCCCACCAGAGGTTAGGGCTCGTTGGGAAACACCCCCTAGGGTGGATAAGGCGCTCACACGCTTATCAAAACAAGTGGCGTTACCGTCTCCAGAAACGGCCGCCCTTAAGGAGCCAGCAGATAGGAGGCTGGAAAATATCCTTAAAAGTATATACACACATACTGGTGTTATACTGCGACCAGCAATCGCCTCAGCCTGGATGTGCAGTGCTGGGGTGGCTTGGTCGGATTCCCTGACTGAAAATATTGATACCCTGGACAGGGACAATATATTATTGACTATAGAGCATTTAAAGGATGCATTCCTATATATGCGAGATGCACAGAGAGACATTTGCACTCTGGCATCAAGAGTAAGTGCGATGTCCATTTCTGCCAGAAGAGGATTATGGACGCGACAGTGGTCAGGGGATGCGGATTCCAAACGGCATATGGAAGTATTGCAGTATAAAGGGGAGGAGTTATTTGGGGGCGGTCTATCGGACCTGGTGGCCACGGCAACGGCTGGGAAATCCACCTTTTTACCCCAAGTCACCTCGCAGCAGAAAAAGATACCGTCTTTTCAGGCTCAGTCCTTTCGTCCCCATAAGGGCAAGCGGGCAAAAGGCCACTCATATCTGCCCCGGGGCAGAGGAAGGGGAAAAAGACTGCAACAGACAGCTTCTTCCCACGAACAGAAGCCCTCCCCCACTTCTGCCAAGTCCTCAGCATGACGCTGGGGCCTTACAAGCGGACTCAGGCACGGTGGGGGCCCGTCTCAAGAATTTCAGCGCGCAGTGAGCTCACTCGCAAGTGGACCCCTGGATCCTGCAGGTAGTATCTCAGGGGTACAAATTGGAATTCGAGACGTCTCCCCCTCGCCGGTTCCTGAAGTCTGCTTTACCAACGTCTACCCCCGACAGGGAGGCGGTATTGGAAGCCATTCACAAGCTGTATTCCCAGCAAGTGATAATCAAGGTACCCCTCCTACAACAGGGAAAGGGGTATTACTCCACGCTGTTTGTGGTACCGAAGCCGGACGGCTCGGTGAGACCCATTTTAAATCTGAAAGCCTTGAACACTTACATAAAAAGGTTCAAGTTCAAGATGGAGTCACTCAGAGCAGTGATAGCGAACCTGGAAGAAGGGGACTACATGGTGTCTCTGGACATCAAGGATGCTTACCTCCATGTCCCAATTTGCCCTTCTCACCAAGGGTACCTCAGGTTTGTGGTACAGAACTGTCACTATCAGTTTCAGACGCTGCCGTTTGGATTGTCCACGGCACCCCGGGTCTTTACCAAGGTAATGGCCGAAATGATGATTCTTCTTCGAAGAAAAGGCGTCTTAATTATCCCTTACTTGGACGATCTCCTGATAAGGGCACGGTCCAGAGAACAGTTAGAGGTCGGAGTAGCACTATCTCAAATAGTACTACGACAGCACGGATGGATTCTAAATATTCCAAAATCGCAGCTGATTCCGACGACACGTCTGCTGTTCCTAGGGATGATTCTGGACACAGTACAGAAAAAGGTGTTTCTCCCGGAAGAGAAAGCCAGGGAGTTATCCGACCTAGTCAAGAAACTCCTAAGACCAGGCCAGGTGTCAGTGCATCAGTGCACAAGGGTCCTGGGAAAGATGGTGGCTTCTTACGAAGCGATTCCATTCGGCAGATTCCACGCAAGAACTTTTCAGTTGGATCTGCTAGACAAATGGTCCGGATCGCATCTTCAAATGCATCAGCGGATAACCCTGTCTCCAAGGACAAGGGTGTCTCTCCTGTGGTGGTTACAGAGTGCTCATCTCCTAGAGGGCCGCAGATTCGGCATTCAGGATTGGGTCCTGGTGACCACGGATGCCAGCCTGAGAGGCTGGGGAGCAGTCACACAGGGAAAAAATTTCCAGGGCTTGTGGTCAAGCATGGAAACGTCACTTCACATAAATATCCTGGAACTAAGGGCCATTTACAATGCCCTAAGTCAGGCAAGGCCTCTGCTTCAGGGTCAGCCAGTATTGATCCAGTCGGACAACATCACGGCAGTCGCCCACGTAAACAGACAGGGCGGCACAAGAAGCAGGAGGGCAATGACGGAAGTGGCAAGGATTCTTCGCTGGGCGGAAAATCATGTGATAGCACTGTCAGCAGTGTTCATTCCGGGAGTGGACAACTGGGAAGCAGACTTCCTCAGCAGACACGATCTTCACCCGGGGGAGTGGGGACTTCACCCAGAAGTCTTCCACATGATTGTAAACCGTTGGGAAAAACCAAAGGTGGACATGATGGCGTCTCGCCTCAACAAAAAACTGGACAGATATTGCTCCAGGTCAAGGGACCCTCAGGCAATAGCTGTGGACGCTCTGGTAACACCGTGGGTGTACCGGTCAGTGTATGTGTTCCCTCCTCTTCCTCTCATACCAAAAGTACTGAGAATCATAAGAAGGAGAGGAGTAAAGACTATACTCGTGGCTCCGGATTGGCCAAGAAGGACTTGGTACCCGGAAATTCAAGAGATGTTCACGGAAGACCCGTGGCCTCTACCTCTAAGACAGGACCTGCTCCAGCAGGGACCATGTCTGTTCCAAGACTTACCGCGGCTGCGTTTGACGGCATGGCGGTTGAACGCCGGATCCTGAAGGAAAAAGGCATTCCGGATGAAGTCATCCCTACCCTGATCAAAGCCAGGAAGGATGTAACCGTACAACATTATCACCGTATTTGGCGTAAATATGTTGCGTGGTGCGAGGCCAGGAAGGCCCCTACGGAGGAATTTCAACTGGGTCGATTCCTGCATTTCCTGCAAACAGGACTGTCTATGGGCCTCAAATTAGGGTCCATTAAGGTTCAAATTTCGGCCCTGTCGATATTCTTCCAAAAAGAACTAGCTTCTGTTCCTGAAGTTCAGACGTTTGTCAAGGGAGTACTGCATATACAGCCTCCTTTTGTGCCTCCAGTGGCACCTTGGGATCTCAATGTAGTGTTGGGATTCCTAAAATCACATTGGTTTGAACCACTCACCACTGTGGACTTGAAATATCTCACATGGAAAGTGGTAATGCTGTTAGCCCTGGCTTCAGCCAGACGTGTATCAGAATTGGCGGCTTTATCCTATAAAAGCCCTTACCTAATTTTTCATACGGACAGGGCAGAATTGAGGACTCGTCCTCAATTTCTCCCTAAGGTGGTTTCAGCATTTCACTTAAACCAACCTATTGTGGTGCCTGCGGCTACTAGGGACTTGGAGGATTCCAAGTTGCTGGACGTAGTCAGGGCCCTGAAAATATATGTTTCCAGGACGGCTGGAGTCAGAAAATCTGACTCGCTGTTCATCCTGTATGCACCCAACAAGCTGGGTGCTCCTGCTTCTAAGCAGACGATTGCTCGTTGGATTTGTAGTACAATTCAGCTTGCACATTCTGTGGCAGGCCTGCCACAGCCAAAATCTGTAAAAGCCCATTCCACACGGAAAGTGGGCTCATCTTGGGCGGCTGCCCGAGGGGTCTCGGCTTTACAACTTTGCCGAGCAGCTACTTGGTCAGGGGCAAACACGTTTGCTAAATTCTACAAATTTGATACCCTGGCTGAGGAGGACCTGGAGTTCTCTCATTCGGTGCTGCAGAGTCATCCGCACTCTCCCGCCCGTTTGGGAGCTTTGGTATAATCCCCATGGTCCTTTCGGAGTCCCCAGCATCCACTAGGACGTTAGAGAAAATAAGAATTTACTTACCGATAATTCTATTTCTCATAGTCCGTAGTGGATGCTGGGCGCCCATCCCAAGTGCGGATTGTCTGCATTACTTGTACATAGTTATTGTTACAAAAATCGGGTTATTGTTGTTGTGAGCCATCTTTTCAGAGGCTCCTTCTGTTATCATGCTGTTAACTGGGTTCAGATCACAAGTTGTACGGTGTGATTGGTGTGGCTGGTATGAGTCTTACCCGGGATTCAAAATCCTTCCTTATTGTGTACGCTCGTCCGGGCACAGTATCCTAACTGAGGCTTGGAGGAGGGTCATAGGGGGAGGAGCCAGTGCACACCAGCTAGTCCTAAAGCTTTTACTTTGTGCCCAGTCTCCTGCGGAGCCGCTATTCCCCATGGTCCTTTCGGAGTCCCCAGCATCCACTACGGACTATGAGAAATAGAATTATCGGTAAGTAAATTCTTATTTTTCCTCTAATGGGCAAAACCATGTGCGGGGCAGATGTAACGTGCAGAGAGAGTTAGATTTGGGTGGGTTATATTGTTTCTGTGCAGAGTAAATACTAGCTGCTTTATTTTGACACTGCAATAAAGATTTTAGTTTGAACACACCGCACACCCAGGCCTGGCGCTACCCGCTCAGCAAAGGGATGCAGAGCAGGTAGGCGCCAGGCTGGAGAGGCGCTCTCTCTACTCAGCATCCCCGCTGCTGCGCCTGGCCTGCCGGCTGCTGTGCCTGTCACTGCATGACAGGCAGCAGCGCCAACAGCTTAAAGTCTCCTCTTCCCCTCCTGTGACAGTGGCAGTGACCACTGACTGATCGGACAAAAAGGGGGTGGAGCTACATGATCGGAGGAGGTGGAGCTACACAGGTCCAGCAGACTGCAGTGCCACAGAGGAGGACATGCTGCTTCAGATCCTGCCAGCCAGGGAGAGTAAGTGAGAAAGTCTGTGTGTATGTCAGTGATCGCGCTGAGACCAAAAAAAAGTGGGTCCCAGGGACCCCTCACTTTTTAAAATTGGGGTCCTACCTGTCCTTTTCTGGGTCCCATCGGAATGAAGGTTTTAATTAGTCATATTAATGATTCAAATATAAAAACACAAACTTTATTTGGACACTACAAAAGGGGTGCAAGGGGGAGGAAGGGGTGACGATGCTGCTGGGCTGTGTAGCATACAGGACACCCCGCACTTTAGATGTAATTAGACATTTTGGTGACCTTGTGGCAGAAAGAGAATTGGTTCTCCCGCACCGACACTGAAAACTGCGACAGTTAATTTGTTAGGGGCGTAGCTTCGTGGGGAAGGGGCGTGGTCACATAATAGTACCAATTCAGATTATTCCACACAGTAGTGCCGCTTATACACATTGCACCAGGTAGAACCTCCTATACACACTGAGCCAAGGAGAGCACGTTATACACATTGCGCCAGGCAGAGCACGTTATACACATTGCGCCACACGTTGCACCAGGTAGAGCACGTTATACACATTGCACCAGGTAGAGCACGTTATACACATTGCGCCACACATTGCACCAGGTAGAGCACGTTATACACATTGCGCCAGGTAGAGCACGTTATACACATTGCGCCACACGTTGCACCAGGTAGAGCATGTTATACACATTGCACCAGGTAGAGCACGTTATACACATTGCACCAGGTAGAGCACGTTATACACATTGCACCAGGTAGAGCACGTTATACACATTGCACCAGGTAGAGCACGTTATACACATTGCGCCACACATTGCACCAGGTAGAGCACGTTATACACATTGCGCCAGGTAGAGCACGTTATACACATTGCGCCACACGTTGCACCAGGTAGAGCATGTTATACACATTGCACCAGGTAGAGCACGTTATACACATTGCACCAGGTAGAGCACGTTATACACATTGCACCAGGTAGAGCACGTTATACACATTGCGCCAGGCAGAGCACGTTATTCACATTGCGCCAGGCAGAGCACGTTATTCACATTGCGCCAGGCAGAGCACGTTATTCACATTGCGCCAGGCAGAGCACGTTATTCACATTGCGCCAGGTAGAGCACATTATACACATTGCGCCAGGCAGAGCACGTTATTCACATTGCGCCAGGCAGAGCACGTTATGCACATTGCGCCAGGCAGAGCACGTTATGCACATTGCGCCAGGTAGAGCACTTAACAATTATATGATTAAAAAACAGGACAACATTATTAAATAATAAATTTTCTATATGTAATGGGTTTACGGTGCCGCTATAATAGAGCCCCAGACTGGATTTAGACACTACAAAAGTGTTGTGGGGGAGGGAGGGTGACAATGCTGCTGGGCTGTTATCATATCGGAAGTATGCATTCAGGATCCTGGCTGTCGGGATCCCAGCAGCCGTAATACCGATGCCGGAATCCTGACAGCCGCCACAATACCAACGCTGGCATCCCGAGGAGATCAGGATCCTGGCAACGATATCCTGACAGTCAGGATCCTGAAGGTAAGTATGCACTGCCGCCACTGGTTTAGCGTGCGGGTGGGAAGGGGGGGGGGGGGTTAGGATATGGTGTTGGGGAGGTTAGGGTTAGGCTGCAGAGGAGGGGGGGTATAAGTGTTAGGCACTAAGGGGGTGGTTTAGGTTTAGGCTGCGGGAAACGGAGGGTTAGGGGTGGGAGGTTAGGGTACCCTCTGCACTCGTCACTCTTGCCGGCTTTGCTGCGATCGGGATGCTGGTGTCGGTATACTAAATGCCAACATCCTGACCAACGACTTCGGATACTTGGTACAACCAATGGATTTAAGTCATGCTGCCTGTAATTTATGTGCTGACTGATCAACTTCAGTGACACTCACTGTGCTGGCTGCCTTTACAGTAACCAGCGGCAACCAGCAGTAACCAACAGCAACCAGCAGTAACCAACAAAGGCAGCCAGAACAGTGAGTGTCACTGAAGTTGATCAGTCAGCACATAAATTACAGGCAGCATGACTCGAATCCAGTGGTTGTATCAAGGGTCCTGTATGCTGCAGAGACCAGCAGCACTGTCACCCTCTCGCCTCACCCCCACTCCATACCACAAAAATGTTGCCTTTAACACCTGTTTGCCGGCGCCATGCAGCCCCCATCTCCGCCATCCCACCGATATGAACAGCCCCCCAGCCGCCACCGTAAGTCCAGCTCACCCTTCCGCACAGCACGCACAGTCCGCGGTCACCGGCGATCAACTTCCCCGCAGCACAGTGTGTAGCGCGCCGCAGAGCCGTCCTTGCTCTCTGTCCGGCTCCCGTGAAGCTGCAGCGGGTGATCGGCGGGAAGGGGGGGGGGGCGTCCTCACTGTCTGTCCGGCTCCCGTGAAGCTACAGCGGGTGATCGGCGGGGGCGTCCTCACTCTCTGTCCGGCTCCCTTGAAGCTGCAGCAGGTGATCGGGGGAAGGGGGGGGGGAGGAGGGAGGGAAGCCGTCCTCACTCTCTGTCCGGGGGCCCGCGCCGCCACAAGAGGACTTAAACAAGATACAGGAAGCTGCTTGAACAAGATGACCAGCTTCAGCGGAGCGCGTCCCCGGGGACCCACACAGTTTAGAAAAGTGAGTCCCCGGACCACAGATCAGGGTAAAATACGCGCTATAGCGCGTATTTGCGAACACTGTATGTACAGTATGTGTGTGTATTTATGTTTGTGTATGTGTGGGGGGGAATGTGAATAAACCACTTCTGTGGGCGTTATGTGTTAGCTGCACTACTACTGGGGCGTTACGTGTAAGCTGTGCTACTATTGGGGCGTTACGTGTAAGCTGCGCTACTCCTGGGGTGTTACGTGTAAGCTGTGCTACTACTGGGGCATTACGTGTAAGCTGCGCTACTCCTGCGGTGTTACGTGTAAGCTGCACTACTACTGGGGCATTACGTGCAAGCTGCGCTACTACTGGGACGTTACGTGTAAGCTGCGTTACTACTGGGGTGTGATGTGTAAGCTGCACTACTACTGGGGCATTACACGTAAACTACGCTACTACTGGGGCTTTATGTGTAAGCGGCGCTACTACTGGGTTCGTTACGTGTAAGCGGCACTACTACTGGGGCATTACGTGTAAGTGGTGCTACTACTGGGGGCGTTATGTGTAAGTTGCGCTACTACTGGGGCGTTATGTGTAAGCGGCGCTACTACTGAGTTTATTATGTGTAAGCAGTGCTACTACTCGGGTCGTTATGTGTAAGCGGCGCTACTAATGGGGTCGTTATGTGTAAGCGGCGCTACTACTGGGGCGTAATATGTAAGCTGTGCTACACCTGGGGCGTTATGTGTAAGCAACGACACTACTGGGGGCATTTTAAATGGGGGTACTATTGTGTGGTCATGCCCCTTCCTGGTGAGACCACATCCCTCTTTCGACGTGCGCTGTCCCTTTGTAAAGTATGGGAGGGTGCAAATTTATAGTTTGCAGGGGGGTGCAAACTACAAATCTAACTCTCTCTGCACGTTATATCTGCCCCACCTGCAGTGCACACTGTTTTGCCCATTAGAGAAAAATTTTGTTTTGCAATCAACCTTGAATTAGGCCCTTGAATTTGTTAGCAGTTGGGCAGAACCATGTTGCACTGCAGGTGTGGCAGATATAACATGTGCAGAGAGAGTTAGATTTGGGTGGGGTGAGTTCAATCTGCAATCTAAATTGCAGTGTAAAAATAAAGCAGCCAGTATTTACCCTTCACAGAAACGAAATTTCTCTTACGTCCTAGAGGATGCTGGGGACTCCGTAAGGACCATGGGGTATAGACGGGCTCCGCAGGAGATAGGGCACCTAAAAATAACTTTTACTATGGGTGTGCACTGGCTCCTCCCTCTATGCCCCTCCTCCAGACCTCAGTTAGATCTTGTGCCCAGAGGAGAATGGGCGCACTGCAGAGAGCTCTCCAGAGTTTTCTGTTGAAAAATAATTTTGTTAGGTTTTTTTATTTTCAGGGAGTCCTGTTGGCAACAGGCTCCCTGCATCGTGGGACTAAGGGGAGAGAAGCAGGGCTGGCTTAACGGTTGGGCTCTGTTTCTAAGGCTGCTGGACACCATTAGCTCCAGAGGGAGTCGGAACACAGGTCTCACCTGGGGTTCGTCCCGGAGCCGCGCCGCCGTCCTCCTCACAGATGCCGAAGATAGAAGCCGGGTGAGTATGAGAAGGCAGAAGACATCATAGGCGGCAGAAGACATGAGATCTTCATGAGGTAAGGCGCGCAGCGGTAAGCTGCGCGCCATTGCTCCCATTCACACACAGAGCAGCACTGAAGGGTGCAGGGCGCAGGGGGGGGCGCCCTGGGCAGCAATAAACCTCACATTTGGGCACTGACAAGGTAGATTAGGCTGCTGGGCAGTAATTCTACGATCCCCCGCCATTTTCTATAAAAAAATCACCGGGACCGAAGCCCGCCGTCGGGTGGGCGGAGCTTGAGCCCCAGCACTAACCAGCTCCATTTTCTCCACAGAAGCTGCATGAGGAAAACGCTGGCTCCCTGGTCTCTCCCCTGCTGAACATTCAGGCTGGAAAAAAGAGGAGGGGGGCATTTTGAGCGCAGTGAGTGGGAATCTGGTCATTTTATATATAAAAGCGCTATCTGGTTGTATATTCCAGTGTTTTTAAGCGCTGGTGTGTGCTGGCATACTCTCTCTCTCTGTCTCTCCTAAGGGCCTGGTTGGGGTTTTGTCCCCTTATAGGTTAATCCCTGTGTGTGTGGGGTGTCGGTACGTGGTGTCGACATGTCTGAAGCGGAAGGCTTTTCCAAGGAGGAGGTGGAGCAAATGAGTGGTGTGTCCCCGTCGGTTGTGCCGACTCAGGAATGGATGGACATGTGGCATATGTTGAATGCAAGTGTGGCATCTTTACATAAAAGGCTTGATAAGGCTGAATTAGGGGGGACATCAGGGGGTCAATCCTCGGATTGGACCGACTCACAGGGCCCGTCGGGGTCTCAAAAGCGTCCCTTAACACAAGACACTACTACCGACACGGACTCTGATTCCAGTGTCGACTATGACGAAGTGAAATTGCACCCTAGGGTGACAAAAAGCATTCAGTGTATGATTGTGGCAATAAGGGATGTGTTGCATATTGCGGATGAACCCTCGGTCCCCGACACAAGGGTGCACATGTTTAAGGGAAAGAAACAGATTATAAATTTTCCCACATCTCATGAACTAAATGATTTCTTTGAAAAAGCTTGGGAGACTCCGGAAAAGAGACCGCAGATACCCAAAAGAATTTATATGGCATACCCCTTCCCTAAACAGGACAGGGAGCGTTGGGAATCACCTCCCACTGTGGACAAGGCCCTGATGCGCTTGTCCAAGAAAGTGGCGCTACCGTCTCCTGACACAGCTGCCCTTAGGGACCCTGCAGATCGCAGGCAAGAGACTACCTTAAAGTGTATTTATTCTCATACTGGAGCAGTCCTTAGACTGACAATTGCGTCGGCATGGGTGTGTAGCGCGATTTCAGCTTGGACAGATGAGCTGACAGCTGATTTTGATAAGATGGATAAGGATACTATATTCTTAACTCTAGCCCATATTAAAGATGCAGTCTTATTTATGAGGGATGCTCAAATGGACATTGGTTTGCTGGCTTCTAGGGCCAATGCCATGTCTATCTCTGCGAGAAGATCCTTATGGACTCGCCAATGGACGGGTGATGCAGATTCCAAAAAACATATGGAAGTTCTACCCTATAAGGGAGATGTATTGTTTGGGGATGGGCTGACGGACCTGGTTTCCACAGCTACAGCAGGTAAATCAAATTTTTTACCATTTATTCCCCAACAGCAAAAGAAAGTACCACCCTATCAGATGCAGTCCTTTCGGTCGCACAAGCCCAGAAGAGGTCGGGGATCCTCCTTCCTCGTAAGAGGTAAGGGCAGAGGCAAAAGAGCACCTGCTTCGGCAGGTGCCCAGGAACAAAAGTCCTCTCCGGCTACTCCAAAGCCCACAGCATGACGCTGGGGCTCCCCTGAGGGAGTCCGCACCGGTGGGGGCACGTCTTCGACTTTTCAGCCAGGCCTGGGTCAGCTCAGGCCTGAATCCTTGGGTGTTGGAAATAGTTTCCCAGGGTTACAAACTGGAATTCGAGGAGGTGCCCCCGCGCCGATTTTTCAAATCGGCCCTACCAGCTTCCACATCGGAACGGGATGTAGTCTTAGCTGCAATTCAAACGCTGTGTCTACAGCAAGTAATAATCAGGGTTCCCCTGAACCAGCAGGGAAGAGGTTACTACTCAACCCTATTTGTGGTCCCGAAACCGGACGGTTCGGTCAGAACTATTTTGAATCTGAAATCCCTAAACCTGTACATAAAAAGATTTAAATTCAAAATGGAATCACTCAGAGCGATAATAGCCAATATGGAGGAGGGGGAGTTTATGGTGTCTCTGGACATAAAGGATGCGTACCTTCATGTCCCCATATATTCCCCCCATCAGGAATACCTGAGATTCGCTGTACAGGATTGTCATTACCAATTTCAGACGTTGCCGTTTGGGCTTTCCACGGCCCCGAGGATTTTCACCAAGATGATGGCGGAAATGATGGTGGTCCTGCGCAAGCATGGAGTCACAATTATCCCATACTTGGACGATCTCCTAATAAAAGCGAGATCCAGAGAGAAATTGCTGAGCAATGTGGCGCTCTCTCTGAGAGTGCTCCAGCAACACGGTTGGATTCTAAATATACCGAAGTCACAGTTGATTTTGACAACTCGACTAACGTTCCTAGGTATGATACTGGATACGGAACAAATGAAGGTCTTCTCCCACTGGAGAAAGCCCAGGACATCCAGAACATGGTCAGAGACCTGCTAAAAACGAAAAGGGTGTCAGTTCACCAATGCACTCGAGTTCTGGGAAAAATGGTGGTGGCCTACTAGGCCATTCCCTTCGGAAGGTTCCATGCAAGGACTTTTCAATGGGACCTTCTGGACAAGTGGTCCAGGTCCCATCTGCACTTACATCGGAAATAACTCTGTCCCCAGGGGCCAGGGTGTCTCTCCTGTGGTGGTTGCAAAGTACTCACCTGCTGGAGGGTCGCAGGTTCGGAATTCAGGATTGGATCCTGGTTACCACGGACGCGAGCCTCCGAGGATGGGGAGCAGTCACACAAGGAAGAAATTTTCAGGGACTGTCGTCAGACCAGGAGTCCTGTCTACACATCAATGTGTTGGAACTCAGGGCCATTTACAACGGCCTTCGACAAGCGGAGAGTCTTCTTCGAAACCTACCGGTTCTGATTCAATCAGATAATGTCACAGCAGTGGCTCATGTGAACCGCCAAGGCGGGACAAGAAGCAGAGTCGCGATGGCGGAAGCCACCAGGATTCTTCGCTGGGCGGAAAATCACGTAAGCGCTCTGTCGGCTGTCTTCATTCCGGGAGTGGACAACTGGGAAGCAGACTTCCTCAGCAGACACGATCTCCATCCAGGAGAGTGGGGACTTCATCAAGAAGTCTTTGCAGACGTAACGCGTCTTTGGGGAACTCCTCAAATAGACATGATGGCGTCACGCCTCAACAAGAAGCTTCGGAGGTATTGCGCAAGGTCTCGGGACCCTCAGGCAGTAGCAGTAGACGCACTGGTAACACCGTGGGTGTTCAAATCGGTCTACGTGTTTCCTCCTCTTCCTCTCATCACAAAAGTGTTGAGGATCATAAGACGAAGAAGAGTACAGACGATACTCGTTGTCCCAGACTGGCCTAGAAGGGCCTGGTACTCAGATCTTCAAGCGATGCTCACAGGAGATCCCTGGCCTCTCCCTCTGAGGGAGGACCTGTTGCAACAGGGGCCCTGTATATTCCAAGACTTACCGCGGTTACGTTTGACGGCATGGCGGTTGAACGCCGAATCCTAGCGGAGAAGGGGATTCCGGAAGAGGTCATCCCTACTTTAATAAAGGCTAGGAAGGAGGTGACGGTAAAGCACTATCACCGTATCTGGCGAAAGTATGTGTCTTGGTGTGAGACCAAGAATGCACCTACGGAAGATTTTCATCTGGGTCGTTTTCTCCACTTCCTACAGACAGGAGTGGATATGGGCCTGAAATTAGGCTCTGTTAAGGTACAGATTTCGGCCCTCTCGATTTTCTTTCAGAAGGAATTGGCTTCTTTTCCAGAAGTCCAGACGTTTGTAAAGGGAGTGCTGCACATCCAGCCCCCTTTTGTGCCTCCAGTGGCACCATGGGACCTGAACGTGGTGTTGCAGTTCCTAAAATCACACTGGTTTGAACCGCTTAACAAGGTTGAGTTGAAATTTCTTACCTGGAAGGTGGTCATGTTGTTGGCCTTAGCATCGGCCAGGTGAGTGTCAGAATTGGCGGCTTTGTCACACAAGAGCCCCTACTTGATTTTTCATGTGGATCGAGCTGAATTGAGGACACGTCCGCAACTTTTGCCTAAAGTGGTTTCATCATTCCATATGAATCAACCTATTGTGGTGCCTGTGGCTACAAGTGACCTGGAGGATTTCAGATCCCTGGACGTAGTCAGGGCCTTAAAGATTTATGTAGCCAGGACGGCTAGAATTAGGAAAACAGAGGCTCTGTTTGTCCTGTATGCTGCTAATAAGATTGGCGCACCTACTTCGAAGCAGACTATTGCTCGCTGGATCTGTAATACGATTCAGCAGGCTCATTCTACGGCTGGATTGCCGGTACCAAATTCGGTTAAGGCCCATTCCACTAGGAAGGTGGGTTCTTCTTGGGCGGCTGCCCGAGGCGTCTCGGCATTACAGCTTTGCCGAGCGGCGACTTGGTCGGGGTCAAACACTTTTGCTAAATTCTACACGTTTGATACCCTGGCTGATGAGGACCTAGCGTTTGCTCAGTTGGTGCTGCAGAGTCATACGCACTCTCCCGCCCGATTGGATGCTTTGGTATAAACCCCATGGTCCTTACGGAGTCCCCAGCATCCTCTAGGACGTAAGAGAAAATAAGATTTTAAACCTACCGGTAAATCTATTTCTCCTAGTCCGTAGAGGATGCTGGGCGCCCGTCCCAGTGCGGAAACTCTGCAAGACTTGTATATAGTTGTTGCTTACATAAGGGTTATGTTACAGTTGGAATAGGTCTTGGACCGTTACTGTTGTTTGTTCATACTGTTAACTGGTTATGTATGATCCAGGTTACATGGTATGATTGGTGTGGGCTGGTATGAATCTTGCCCTTGGATTTCTAATTCCTGCCTTGTATTGTCCATTTCCTCTGGGCACAGTTCTCTAACTGAGGTCTGGAGGAGGGGCATAGAGGGAGGAGCCAGTGCACACCCATAGTAAAAGTTCTTTTTAGGTGCCCTATCTCCTGCGGAGCCCGTCTATACCATGGTCCTTACGGAGTCCCCAGCATCCTCTACGGACTAGGAGAAATAGATTTACCGGTAGGTTTAAAATCTTATTAACCCACCCAAATCTAACTCTCTCTGCACGTTATAGCTGCCCCACCTGCGGTGCAACATAGTTTCGCCCATTAGCTAACAAATTTGCTGCTGAGATCAGGTCTGAATTAGGCCCTCAGTCTGTTCTGCACTGTGAGGGTCTGATCTGGGGGGGTCATTCCGACCCGATCGCTCACTGCAGTTTGTTGCAGCGATCGGGTCGGCACTGCGCATGCGCCGCAGTGCGCCGGCGCACGGCAGCCATCGGTGCCCAGCGATTGCCTCTGAGACAGAGGAGGTCGCTGGGCGGGAGGGGGCTGAATGGCGGCGTGAAGCCGCCATTTAGGGAGAGCGGTCCGGCCAACGCAGGCGTGGCCGGACCGTTGGGGGGGCGGGCCGCAGCGGCTGCGTGACGAGTCACGCAGCCACTTCGGCCAGCGGGAGCGACGAGTAACTCCCGCCCAGCCGCAGGAGCTGCGCTGGCCGGGAGTTACTCCTCAAATACAAAGGCGTGCAATGCCCTGTGCTGGGCGTCCCCCCGCATGTCTGAGTTTACGATCGTAGCTGTGCTAAATTTAGCACAGCTACGATCAACTCGGAATGACCCCCCAATGGTGCCTACAGTTAGTACAGATTCAGTTACCCATCCTCCCCAACATGGCACCAGAGAATGATCAGTAGTGTTAGTAAAACCCTGCAGACTGTAAACAGTAATGTGTGCTCCTATATCAATTACCCACTCAAGGACAATCTATTTTTGGTCCTACTATAATGAGAATTAAATGTCGTAGAGACAGATCATTAATCTGAATGTTATATTGCAATTAGCACTTCCAGTCTAGTTATTGGAAAACCCAAAGTATTAGAATGCATAAGGTGGATACTGCTACGTGCCTGATGCAGACCTGAATGGAAATTACTCCAAATTTTTTTTTAAACTAATGTAATATGCAAATAACATCATAAGCATGGCCGCCGCCGCAGGTACCTTAAAATGCTTGTGACTGTGCATATTAGGCCGTTAGGATCATGTTTGTACTTCCTAAATGGGTGTTACAAATTTTTAGTAGTTTTACAGACTGACATATTGGGGCAGCTCTACTAAAGCCTGGGCAAAGGATAAAGTGGCGAGAGATAAAGTACCCGCCAATCAGCTCCGAACTGCCATGTTACAGGCTGTGTTTGAAAAAATGACAGGAGCTGATTGGTTAATAGTTTATCCCTCTCCACTTTATCACTCTCTAAGGCTTAATACACCTTCATCCTTTTAACCACTTAACTGATGATTTATTTCGCCGAAAACCGCTCCCAATTTGTCGTGTTTTTTTATGAATGACTTAAGTGAAGAACATGACTTTAACCCTATCCCAAATGATTTTAGTTAAAAAAAGGAAAAAAACCCCACATATATATTTTTTAAATATTTCCCCCCCAAAACATCGAAACATCGATCGGGAACATCGCAACCATCAGAATATTGGGAACATCGCGACTATCGCGGCTTTCATTTTGAAAGCCGGGATAACCTGCAGGTATGCAGGGGGGGTCAGGGGGTGACTTGGGAGGGTTCATTCACTCTCCCCAGCGGCTGCCATTGTCTGCAGCCACTGGAGGGGGGGGGGGTCCTGTCGTGCTGTCCGATCAACAGTGATCGGCAGCATGGCATCACAGGGGGAGAGTGCATGGAGGCGGAGGGACCTTCCGGTCAGATAGAGCATTTGCAGGCATGGTCTCATCTGATGCGACCATGCCAGGCAAGTGGTTAAAGCTAGTAAGGTCAGTAGTGGCACATGTTGGGGGAGGGCAGCCTCGTAGTTGCATACACAGCTGCGATTTCATTTGTAGGGTATTTGTGCACACTGTTGGTGTCTCACATCCACCGCTCACATACACAAGCGGGAACATCGGACGCAGAATGGTCACACTATCGGACCTCTGAGTGACCCTACGCTGTCACAGACTGTGTTATTCTTCATCCTAAGGTATACAAAGGAAACATGAGTGCTAGAAATAATTGTAAACATTATGGGTGAGATAGACCAAGCCTTGGAGAGAGATAAGTGCATACACTCCAACTGTACCTTTTTGGCAGGTACAGTACCTTTTTGTTATGGTCTGTACCGATTTTTGTCTCTTCAAACCTCCATTGAAAGTGTAGGAAAAGGGCTTACCCGTGGTCACGCCCCCTTTCCTAATTTGTACCGATTTTTCTGTGTAAAAAGTTGGAGGGTATGTAAAGCGGAGAGAGATAAAGTACCAACCCTCAGCTCTGACTGTCATTTTTCAAACACAACTTGTAACAGGACAGTTAGGAGCTGATTGGCTGGTACTTTATATCTCTCCACTTTATTACTCTCCATTGCCCAGTACATCTACCCCTATTTCTATCTCTCCACTTTATCTCTCTTCAAGGCTTGATACATCTTTCTCTCAGTAAAAAAAAAAAAGTAGAAAGAAAAACTTGTATAATTTTATATTTAATGACCCTTTATATATAAGTATAATGCGCTCTGCCAATGTTATGTCATGTGTGGACTCAAGCAACACTGGGGCGAATTCAGACCTAATCGCTGCTGTGCATTTCCGCACAGTGGGCGATCAGGTCTGAACTGCGCCGGCGCATTCCAGGTATGCGATCGGCATCTCTGCCCAATGATCGCCTCTGCCTGATCGACAAGCAGAGGTGTTCACTGGGCAGGAAGGGGCGGGCCTCCATTTTGGGGGTGCGGTCTGGGCATCGCAGGCGTGCCCGGACCGTGCAGGGGTGGGCTGCGGCGGCCGCGTGACGTCACACGCAGTCGCTGCGATCTGGAGAGTGACGGGTAGCTCCCTGCCAGCGTGTAGGAGCTGCGCTGGTAGGGAGCTACTCTTCAGGTACAAAAGCATCGCTGCCGTGTGATGCTTATGTACCTGTGCGGGGGAAGGAAAGAGCCAGACAAGTGGAGCGGACTAGCCCTGTGCTGGGCGTTCCCTCGGCATGTCTGTGAAAGTGATCGTAGATGTGATAAATTTAGCACATCTACGATCAAGCCTGAATTACCCCCACTTAGCAGAGCTGGGAGATTCAGACTGGGAGCCTCTGGCAGCACATGTGAGGTTACTGTCCTATGCATGTGTTTGTCAGGCCTCCTTCTCTCTGTGCTGCAGTGCAGTGAGGTCAGATAACACGTTGCTGTGTGATGGGTAATCTAGATCACCTCTGGGGGACGACGGGAATGTGGTACACAGGGCCGGTTCGAGGGCCCTCGGCGCCCCGGGCAGGGAATGGGGGGTGTGGCTTAATACAGGGGGCGTGGTCAGTCACGCCCCCTGTACAGTAGAAGCGCCGCTTAAATGCTGAGCGGTGCGCGATGACGTCATCGCGCACCGCACAGCAAAAGGTACTCTCCACGAAGAGAAACTAGACGCGCAGCGTCTAGTTCCCTTCGCGGAGAGGACCTTTGCTGTGCGGTGCGCGATGACGTCATCGCGCACCGCTCAGCAAAGGTCCTCTCCGCGAAGGGAAACTAGACGCTACGCGTCTCGTTCCCTTCACAGGGGACCACAGCCGCAGGAGCCGGGGGACACAGCGTGACAGCGGGCAGCGGAGGGCACAGCAGTGGCGGATCTTGCCATGGTGCGGCGCCCTCCGGATGGCGCCAGCGCCCTCCGGAAGGCGGCGCCCCGGGCAAAAGTCCTGCTTGCCCGTGGCAAGATCCGCTACTGGTGGTACACCCTCCACAAGTACTAGACTGCTCTTTTCATGATAGATTTTCCTGACAGTGATTTTCTTACCACTGATTACAGCACCTCAACCTACAGGACAAATAAGTCTCCACATCAGCACACAAGGGGGTATATTTACTAAGGTCCCGATTTTGACCGAGATGCCGTTTTTTCTTCAAAGTGTCATTTCGGTAATTTACTAAGCAAAAATCTCGGCAGTGATGAGGGCGTTCGTAATATTTTGGAAGTCCTAGGAAAAAATCACGAATCAATACACCATCGGTCAAATACGCCTGCAATTTGGTACAAATCGGTAATTTACTAAAAAGTGCAAATCACAAACACTGCCGACAATAGCCAAACACTGCCGTGCAGAAATACAATTCGAGAAAAAGTGCTAAAAAAAACCAGACCTGCTTCTTTATCCCGTGTTTGGATAGGCATGCAGGGATCCATGAGATCCGTGCATGTTTATCAGTGGGAAGGGGATGGGAAAGTGTTTATTTTTTGAAAATAAATTGCGTGGGGTCCCCCCTCCTAAGCAAAACCAGCCTCGGGCTCTTTGAGCCGGTCCTGGTTGCAAAAATATGGGATAAAAAATGATAGAGGTTCCCCCATATTTAAACAACCAGTACCGGGCTCTGCGCCTGGTCCTGGTTCCAAAAATACGGGGGACAAAAAGCGTAGGGGTCCCCCGTATTTCTGAAACCAGCACCGGGCTCCACTAGCCAGATACATAATGCCACAGCCGGGGGACACTTTTATATAGCTCCCGGCGGCCCTGGCATTACATAACCAACTAGTCACCCCTGGCCGGGGTACCCTGGAGGAGTGGGGATCCCTTCAATCAAGGGGTCCCCCCCCCTCCAGCCACCCAAGGACCAAGGGTGAAGCCCGAGGCTGTCCCCCCCATCCAAGGGCTGCGGATGGTAAGCTGATAGCCGTTTGGAAAAAAAATGAATATTGTTTTTAGTAGCAGTACTACAAGTCTCAGCAAGCCTCCCCCGCAAGCTGGTACTTGGAGAACCACAATTACCAGCATGCGGAGGAAAACCGGGCCCGCTGGTACCTGTAGTACTGCTACTAAAAAAATACCCCAATAAAAACATAAGACACACACCTTGAAAGTATAACTTTAATGCATACATACACACCTCCATATACACATACTTACCTTATGTTCACACGAGGGTCGGTCCTCTTCTCCATGTAGAATCCATGGTGTACCTGTGGAAAAAATTATACTCACAAAATCCAGTGTAGAAGCCTCTTCTTCTTTTAATCCATTTGTAATCCAGGTACTTGTCAAAATAAAAAAACGGACACCCGACCTCGCACTGAAAGGAGACCCATGTTTTCACATGGGACCTCTTTCCCCGAATGCCAGAAACCCCCTCTGACTTATGTCTAAGAGGGTTTCTTCAGCCAATCAGGGAGCGCCACGTTGTGGCACCCTCCTGATTGGCTGTGTGCTCCTGTACTGTATGACAGGCGGCACACGGCAGTGTTACAATGTAACGCCTATGCGCTCCATTGTAACCAATGGTGGGAACTTTGTGGTCAGCGGTGAGGTTACTTTCGGTCACCCGCTGACCACAAAGTTCCCACCATTGGTTATAATGGAGCGCATAGGCGCTACATTGTAACACTGCCGTGTGCCGCCTGTCATACAGTACAGGAGCACACAGCCGATCAGGAGGATGCCACAACGTGGCGTTCCCTGATTGGCTGATGGAACCCACTTAGACATAAGTCAGAGGAGGTTCCTGGCATTCGGGGAAAGAGGTCCCATGTGAAAACATGGGGCCCCTTTCAGTGCGAGGTCGGGTGTCCGTTTTTTATTTTGACAAGTACCTGGATTACAAATGGATTACAAGAAGAAGAGGCTTCTACACTGGATTTTGTGAGTATAATTTTTTCCACAGGTACACCATGGATTCTACATGGAGAAGAGGACCGACCCTCGTGTGAACATAAGGTAAGTATGTGTATATGGAGGTGTGTATGTATGCATTAAAGTTATACTTTCAAGGTGTGTGTCTTATGTTTTTTGGGGGGTATTTTTTTTAGTAGTAGTACTACAGGTACCAGCGGGCCCGGTTTTCCTCCGCATGCTGGTACTTGTGGTTCTCCAAGTACCAGCTTGCGGGGGAGGCTTGCTTGGACTTGTAGTACTGCTACTAAAAACAATATTCATTTTTTTTCCAAACGACTATCAGCCTCCCATCCGCAGCCCTTGGATGGGGGGGGGGGGGGGGCAGCCTCGGGCTTCACCCCTGGTCCTTGGGTGGCTGGAGGGGGGGGATCCCTTGATTGAAGGGGTCCCCACTCCTCCAGGGTACCCCGGCCAGGGGTGACTAGTTGGTTATGTAATGCCAGGGCCGCCGGGAGCTATATAAAAGTGTCCCCCGGCTGTGGCATTATGTATCTGGCTAGTGGAGCCCGGTGCTGGTTTCATAAATACGGGGGACCCCTACGCTTTTTGTCCCCCGTATTTTTGGAATCAGGACCAGGCGCAGAGCCCGGTGCTGGTTGTTTAAATATGGGGGAACCTCTATCATTTTTCCCCCCATATTTTTGCAACCAGGACCGGCTCAAAGAGCCCGAGGCTGGTTTTGCTTAGGAGGGGGGACCCCACGCATTTTTTTTTTTTAATTTAACACTGATTTTTTTATTAAAAAAAAGTGCACAATGAAGCCCAGCACGGATCTCTCAGATCCGGACGAGATTCATTGTATTAAAGTCGGCAGTGTTTTACAAGTCACTCACGTAAAACACTGCCTAAAAAAACGAATGACATCGACATCGGTAAAACCGAAAATGCAGAATACGGCAGCTTAGTAAATTAGTCGTACTAAATTCAAAAAGTTGCATATTTACACTTTCGATGTCATTCGTGATTGAACTTTGACCTCAAACGGGAAAATACGAACTTTAGTAAATATACCCCAAGGTGTCCCTCATATCTGCAGAGATCATCTATGTTCTTTCCTCTTATGACTGGCCCGCAACCAGTACCATGACAACAAACAATGGCCCTCATTCCGAGCTGTTCGCTCTCTAGCTACTTTTAGCAGAAATGCAAACACAAAGCCGCCGCCCTCTGGGAGTGTATCTTAGCATAGCAGAATTGCTAACGAAAGCAATTACCTTGCAGTTTCTGAGTAGCTCCAGACC
Source organism: Pseudophryne corroboree (assembly GCF_028390025.1). NCBI lineage: Eukaryota > Metazoa > Chordata > Amphibia > Anura > Myobatrachidae > Pseudophryne > Pseudophryne corroboree. The sequence goes on along the minus strand of NC_086454.1, from coordinate 90,580,815 downwards.
TACTCCTAGATTGCGATCACCTCAGTCCGTTTAGTTCCTGGTTTGACGTCACAAACACGCCCAGCGTCCGACCAGCCACTCCTCCGTTTCTCCAGCCACTCCCGCGTTTCTCCAGCCACTCCTGCGTTTTTACCTGGCACGCCTCCGTTTTTTAGCACACTCCCTGAAAACGGCCAGTTTCCGCCCAGGAACACCCACTTCCTGTCAATCACACTACGATCAGCAGAGCGATTGAAAAGCTTTGTTCGCCCGTGAGTAAAATAGCATAGTTTTGTGTAAATTTGCTTAGCGTGTGCGCCCTGCTGTGCATACGCATGCGCAGAACTGCCGGATTTTAGCCTATTAGCAATTCTGCTAAAATTAGCAGCGAGCGAACAACTCGGAATGAGGGCCAATAGCTACAAAACTGTGCAATTGTGCAAAAAGGAAGGGATACAACAAGCAAGTACTTACCAATGGTTCATACAGTAGGTGTCCATAACCTGGCCACAGGGGCAAGCACAGGATTTATCCAAGGGGTTTCCATGGGTGTGTCTCTCTCTCTCTCTATACAGTGTATATATAATATATATGGGATGCAGTTAAAATGCCAGCTGTCTGGATCCTGCCGTTCAGGAGACTGACACCAGAATCCCGACAACCACAGGGTATTCCACTCGGTTGGTGGATCCAAGCCACCAACCGAGCGGGAATATAACGTGGCGAGCGAAGTGAGACACCGGGCCCGAGGCGTTGCGACTACAGCGAGCCCACGAGGGAACTCACTGCCTCGCTTCCAACAGACAGGACGCTGCTGTCGGTATACTGACAGACAGCATCCCGTGTACCTGTAAAACATACAGATATATAAAATACATAGCAGGTCCGGCTCTCCCTGTATACGTCATATATAATACACCGGGTGCCTGCACAATGCAAAAATATATACATACAGATAGACCTGACGAAAGTGACGGTAATAAAGGGCACTAAAATGTTTCCGTTACTTATGCCTGTTTGAGCCTGCGTTACTTAAGACACCAGGAGTGCTGCACCTATCTGTATGTATGTATGTATGTATGTATGTGTATATATATATATATATATATATATATATATATATATACTCATACATACACATATATAACTACACACACACATATATCTATAATATATATATATATATATATATATATATATAATTTCTCTTACGTCCTAGAGGATGCTGGGGACTCCAAAAGGACCATGGGGTATAGACGGGATCCGCAGGAGCTTGGGCACACTGAAAAGACTTTGACTGTGTGTGAACTGGCCACCAAACGCATATCCCACATCCTCCACCAAAAAAGCCATTTCACACCATACTGGCCTCAAAACACAAGGCTCTCTCTTGAGCGCCTACTGTAGATAGATCCAGACATAGATACATAATTACAACCTGTAAAATGCATAATTAACAAAGCATGAGGAAATAGGGTGCTGCTCTTACAGTGTAAAGGGTAGTGGTGAGATACAGAGAGCATGGGGTGCAAAATCTGGACAGTTAGGAGGCTAGGAGAAAGTCTGATTGATTGTGGGAGTGCACTCCGGAGGTTCGGAGCAGCGCGGGATAAGTCCTATAGGCAGCAGTGAGAGGAAGTAATCAGGGAAAAGCTGAGAAGGTCGTCTTTGGCCCTAGAGAAGGTGACTGTGTGGAGATGAAGTTGGAGATACAGTATATAGGAGGGAAGTGTGGTTGAGGACTTTTGCAAGTGAATGAGAGGAGTTTGAATTTGCTTTGCGATAGAATAGTGAGACACAGACAGAGGGGACAGTAGAGGTGGAGCTGTGAGTGGAAACGGGCAACAGTGACTGAGCACACCACTGCACCTCATCTGATTTCCACTGTTTACACTGGTTGCCACGACATAATTTTACCTTCCCTGCCACTGATCAGCATTGTGAGGGCTGGGTTGTTTGACAGGTATCCGGACTCCAGGTCGACAGCACAAAGGTCGACACACCTTAGGTCGACATGGACAAGGTCGACATGGAAAAAGGTCGACGTGAGTTTTTCACGATTTTTTTCTTTTTTTGAACCTTTTCATACTTAACGATCCACGTGGACTACGATTGGAACGGTAAAGTGTGCAGAGCGAAGCGGTAGCGGAGCGTAGGCACCATGCCCGAATCATGGCGAGCGAAGCGAGCCATGCGAGGGGACGCGGTGCACTAATTGGGGTTCCCGGTCACTCTACGAAGAAAACGACACAAAAAAAACCCCATGTCGACCTTTTTCCATGTCGACATTGTTCACGTCGACCTTTTGTCCATGTCGACCTAAGGTGTGTCGACCAATTGGCGTCGCCCTAAGGTGTGTCGACCTTTGTGCTGTCGACCCTCAGTCCCAGACCCGTTTGACTTATTGGATTTTAAAGTCATGGGAGGAATGTCGCTTACTGACTGATAAAAAAGAATGGATACATGCTGCCAAGGAATTTCAGACAGGTCGTGTCTATAACCAAGCAGTATAGAGGGCAGGGCAATGCACATCAGGATCCCTAGTAACCATGGAGATGCCTCCATAAGGCTTCAGGGCATCGGAACACTGAATATATTACATTGACATTTTGATTTTAAGAAAAGGAACGAGAGACACAGTTACAAGAAGAGGATCTAGAACAGAATGGAATGCACTTCTGCCAGGGCGAATTCCCCTGGAAGGGAGATATCACACCTTAAAGTGTTAATTTGAAGGTTGATAGAGTTTTACACTTTCCATGAGCATGGTTTAAATTAAGCCCTGCATAAAGGCAAGTGATAAATAATGCTGAGGTTGGCAAATCAGTGCTGCTGACTGTATATATTGATCTTATTGTTATTAATAATAATAATAATAATAATAATAATAATATTGTCATCTAGAACTCTTTGTATATTCATTTCAAATACTAATGGAGGACATGTAATAGCCTGGGATTTTATCAGCTGGTGCAAAGAAGTTAAATGTGAATGAGATTATTATTTTTATATTTTTTTTGTCACTTTGATCTCAAATATTATTTTGATATGTACTAAAAATCCCATCAGGGTATGGGTGTCATTCTTAGCTTATGATACTCTCTGCTGAACCCACCCACTCTGCCTCCTCACAGATAAAATGAGGCACACATTACATTGGACCTAATTCACAGTTCGGTGCTATTTGCTTCGCTGCTGCGTCTGTGGACTAGGAGCCACCTGCGGACAAAGATGCCCACTGCCTGCATAGCAGATCCGAGTGCTGTCTCCGAAGTCCATCTGGTAGCCTGCAGCCATCTGAGTAAGCTTACTCAGAATGGCCATCCAAACTCTGAGGTCAGTATATCTGCATCAGAAGATGCAGACACTGGCCTTGGCACGCCCAGAAAACGGGGCCGACACGCCCCCAAATTGTCTCTCCCAGACTCCTGACAAAGTTGACCTGCTGCCCACTTCCCAACTAAAGTGAGCGGCCCTAGGATTGAATGATGCAAATTGCATTGAATTGTGTCATCTTAGAATGTGAATTACAGTGAATAATACACTGTACATCACTTTACAGCATACTTGCTGACTTGTCATTTCTACTCTCCGGGAGAAGTCCAAAGAAGAGATACTGACGACCACCCCTGGGCCAAACCAGGTTACTAAAGTCATTATATATGCGATCTCTTGACTTCTGGGTTCAGACCCCGGCTGGGCTACTGTGTGGCTTTCATTACGAAAAAGATGAAATGCATATTGGCGGTAATTCCAAGTTGATCGCAGCAGGAAAGTTTTTAGCAGTTGGGCAAAACCATGTGCACTGCAGGGGGGGCAGATATAACATGTGCAGAGAGTGTTAGATTTGGGTGGGTTATTTTGTTTCTGTGCAGGGTAAATACTGGCTGCTTTATTTTTACACTGCAATTTAGATTGCAGATTGAACTCACCACACCCAAATCTATCTCTCTCTGCACATGTTATATCTACCTCCCCTGCAGTGTACATGGTTTTGCCCAACTGCTAAAAAAATTTCCTGCTGCGATCAACTTGGAATAACCCCCATTGTTATTACCTCCAGCCCACCAGAAAGGGATTGCAAGATCCATCTCTAGCAGGGCTGCTTCATTAAAGATGGCAGTCGCCCACATATGCTCTGCGTAGTCTCCTTAGAAGATATGGGAACGGCTTATGCCAGGGCGGGCAGCCAGCTGCAGGAGATATCGACGGAGGTGTAGCAACCAATTTGTTTATGTTAGACAGTGGATCAAAAAAAAAAAACCATTGGATCACTCTGTGGTCTGTCTTCATTCCCAGCACTAGAGGCAACTTCCCTGCTCTATTGTTTTCCCTCCTAGTGTCAGCTCAGTGCAGGAGGAGGTGCTTAGTGCACAGTCTGAAAGAGTTCTTCTTGGAAGAGACAACTGCACTAACGTGCAGCTTCTGCTCTCCTCAGTGTGTGACCTTGTCTACCCTGCAGCCGCACCCTGTGTGTATACAGCCGCATCCTGTGTGTACTAAGACGCTGTGTTACCGCTGTACTGCTTCACATGTATACTTTGAGTTCCTGCTGCTGCAGGACATCTTCTATATACTACAAGCTGTTATCTCTTTTATCTGAATAAACCAATCATCCTGGTTAAGTGGCGTTGTGTGGACTAACATCCCTATCCGACAGCACAACACTCTGCCAACAGGTTATGGGCCCAGGACCCCAAGTCAGAAAAGCATTCTAAAACAGAGGTACATAAGAAATAAAAGTGCAGCTGATTAAAGAAGGAGTACTTTTATTAAATATAGAGAAGAATGTACAGCACAGGGAACAGCATGAACTTTACAAAGTTAAAAGGGTCAGAGAATTACACAACGTGGAAATTCGCCATGTAGATGCAACTTAAGCGGAAGAAGTTGTGGAAAGTCACAATTGAGCCAGAAGCAGACCCGAACCCAGTTGAGGTGGATAGAGCCATCAGGACGATAGGCTTGGTCGTGGAACAACACGTCTATTATCAGCAAGAAAGTGTCAGCCAAAGACATGTGGGCAGCTCTGCAAATGGCGTATGAGGACAAAGGTCTGGTGAGAAGAATAAACTTGAGGCGTATGCTGTACGGGACAAAGTTAAGTGCCTGTAAGGATATGAAGGATATTGATAAAATACTGTCAATAGCACAGCAGTTGGCATCTATAGGGGCACAGGTGGACGACGAGGAAGTGGCGATGGCGATGTTACAAAATCTGACACCGGAATTCGATTTCCTGATAGTAATTTTGGAATCTAACGATCCCCATCTGACAACAGAAATTGTAAGAGCCAAGCTGCTGCAGTTCCAAGAACTTATTCCTGTTGAGACACATGCTGAGGGTTTTGCCTTACACACTAAAGATACTAAGTCCAAAAAGCTCAAGTTCAAGTGCTTTATATGTCACAAGGTGGGCACAAGGCCTCATATTGCAGACTGAGAAATTGCAGTGGTATGCAAAAGAAGCATGACAAACCAAATGAGTCAGCATTGAATGTAGCAGATAGTCACAAGAAGGATTGCTGATACATGTACTCGGGGGCCACTAGGCATTTCAGTTGTAATCAGGAATGGTTCAATTCACTGATAGCATGTGAACCCATTACAGTAAAAGGGATTTGGAAACAAAGGGGTATATTCAATTGAAGACGAAAGCTGCCGTCTGTCGGAAAGATGTCAGTTTTCAACTTTTTTAGGTCGGAAGGGGTTCCAACCTATTCAATATACCCCAAAATTATCCGACAAGTCGGGGAATTCGACTTGACGGAAAGCACGTGGATGGGCGGAATAGCTGCCGATCCGTGTGCTTCTGTCAGATACAGGGCCAAATCCGACAGGTTTTGGCCCCCCTTCCGACCATCTCAATCTGACTTTAAAAAAAGTCGTATTGAGATGAGGGACATGAGGGAGCTGAGGAGGAGGAGACGGGTGGGGAGACGGGGAGAGCAGCGGCTACAGCATATGCAGGAGGATGTGGCACAGCCGCCTCTCACGGCAGCGTCCACCCGGCTACAGCTGCCGTGAGGTCTGGCGGCGGTGCCACATCCTACTACAACGCTGCTGTAGCGCGGCTCTCCCCTATCTCCCCGTGGCTCTCCCCCGTCTCCTCCTCTCTGCTCCCTCATCTCAATTTGACTTTTTTATAAGTCGAATTGAGATGGCCATTTGAATAGCCCTGGTCGGGTCCATTCCGACAAATGCATGTCTGAACTGATCCGACTTCAGTTGAATATAAAGTCCTTTCTCTGACGTCCTAGTGGATGCTGGGAACTCCGTAAGGACCATGGGGAATAGCGGCTCCGCAGGAGACTGGGCACAACTAAAAGAAAGCTTTTAGACTACCTGGTGTGCACTGGCTCCTCCCACTATGACCCTCCTCCAAGCCTCAGTTAGATTTCTGTGCCCGGCCGAGCTGGATGCACACTAGGGGCTCTCCTGAGCTCCTAGAAAGAAAGTTTATTTTAGGTTTTTTATTTTACAGTGAGACCTGCTGGCAACAGGCTCACTGCATCGAGGGACTAAGGGGAGAAGAAGCGAACCTACCTGCTTGCAGCTAGCTTGGGCTTCTTAGGCTACTGGACACCATTAGCTCCAGAGGGATCGACCGCATGGAACTGGCCTTGGTGTTCGTTCCCGGAGCCGCGCCGCCGTCCCCCTTACAGAGCCAGAAGCAAGAAGAGGTCCGGAAAATCGGCGGCAGAAGACATCAGTCTTCACCAAGGTAGCGCACAGCACTGCAGCTGTGCGCCATTGCTCCTCATACACACTTCACACTCCGGTCACTGAGGGTGCAGGGCGCTGGGGGGGGGGCGCCCTGAGCAGCAATAAAAACACCTTGGCTGGCAAATATATCACAATATATAGCCCCAGAGGCTATATATGTGATAAATACCCCTGCCAGAATCCATAAAAAAGCGGGAGAAAAGTCCGCGAAAAAGGTGCGGAGCTATCTCCCTCAGCACACTGGCGCCATTTTCTCTTCACAGTGCAGCTGGAAGACAGCTCCCCAGGCTCTCCCCTGTAGTTTGCAGGCTCAAATGGTTAAAAAGAGAGGGGGGGCACTAAATTTAGGCGCAATATTGTATATACAAGCAGCTATTGGGAAAAATTCACTCAATATAGTGTTAATCCCTAAATTATATAGCGCTCTGGTGTGTGCTGGCATACTCTCTCTCTGTCTCCCCAAAGGGCTGTGTGGGGTCCTGTCCTCAGTCAGAGCATTCCCTGTGTGTGTGCGGTGTGTCGGTACGGCTGTGTCGACACGTTTGATGAGGAGGCTTATGTGGTGGCAGAGCAGATGCCGATAAATGTGATGTCGCCCCCTGTGGGGCCGACACCAGAGTGGATGGATAGGTGGAAGGTATAAACCGACAGTGTCAACTCATTACATAAAAGGCTGGATGACGTAACAGCTGTGGGACAGCCGGCTTCTCAGCCGCGCCTGCCCAGGCGTCTCAAAGGCCATCAGGGGCTCAAAAACGCCCGCTCCCTCAGATGGCAGACACAGATGTCGACACGGAGTCTGACTCCAGTGTCGACGAGGTTGAGACATATACACAATCCACTAGGAACATCCGTTACATGATCCCGGCAATAAAAAATGTGTTACACATTTCTGACATTAACCCGAGTACCACTAAAAAAGGGTTTTATGTGTGGGGAGAAAAAGCAGGCAGTGTTTTGTTCCCCCATCAAATGAGTGAATGAAGTGTGAAAAAGCGTGGGTTCCCCCGATAAGAAACTGGTAATTTCTAAAAAGTTACTGATGGCGTACCCTTTCCCGCCAGAGGATAAGTTACGCTGGGAGATATCCCCTAGGGTGGATAAGGCGCTCACACGTTTGTCAAAAAAGGTGGCACTGCCGTCTTAGGATACGGCCACTTTGAAGGTACCTGCTGATAAAAAGCAGGAGGCTATCCTGAAGTCTGTATTTACACACTCAGGTACTAGACTGAGACCTGCAGATAGTGCTGCTGCAGCGTGGTCTGTGACCCTGTCAAACAGGGATACTATTTTGCGAACATAAGAGCATATTAAAGACGTCGTCTTATATATGAGGGATGCACAGAGGGATATTTTGCCGGCTGGCATCCAGAATTAATGCAATGTCCATTCTGTCAGGAGGGTATTAGAGACCCGACACTGGACAGGTGATGCTGACTTTAAAAGGCACATAGAGCCTTATAAGGGTGAGGAATTGTTTGGGGATGGTCTCTGGGACCTCGTATCCACAGCAACAGCTGGGAAGAAATTTTTTTACCTCAGGTTTCCTCACAGCCTAAGAAAGCACTGTATTATCAGGTACAGTCCTTTCGGCTTCAGAAAAGCAAGCGGGTCAAAGGCGCTTCCTTTCTGCACAGAGACGAGGGAAGAGGGAAAAAGATGCACCAGTCAGCCAGTTCCCAGAATCAAAATTCTTCCCCCGCTTCCTCTGAGTCCACCGCATGACGCGGGGGCTCCACAGGCGTAGCCAGTTACGGTGGGGGGCCGCCTCAAAAAATTTCAGCGATCAGTGGGCTCGCTCACAGGTGGATCCCTGGATCCTTCAAGTAGTATCTCAGGGGTACAAGCTGGAATTCGAGGCGTCTCCCCCCCGCCGTTTCCTCAAATCTGCCTTGCCGACAACTCCCTCAGGCAGGGAGGCTGTGCTAGAGGCAATTCACAAGCTGTATTCCCAGCAGGTGATAGTCAAGTTGCCCCTACTTCAACAAGGACGGGGTTACTATTCCACACTGTTTGTGGTACCGAAACCGGACGGTTCGGTGAGACCCATGTTAAATTTGAAATCCTTGAACACATACATAAAAAAATTCAAGTTCAAGATGGAATCGCTCAGGGCGGTTATTGCAAGCCTGGAGGAGGGGGATTACATGGTATCCCTGGACATCAAGGATGCTTACCTACATGTCCCCATTTACCATCCTCACCAGGAGTACCTCAGATTTGTGGTACAGGATTGCCATTACTAATTCCAAACACTGCCGTTTGGACTGTCCACGGCACCGAGGGTCTTTACCAAGGTAATGGCAGAAATGATGATACTCCTTCGAAAAAAGGGAGTTTTAATTATCCCGTACTTGGACGATCTCCTTATAAAGGCGAGGTCCAAGGAGCAGTTGTTGGTCGGAGTAGCACTATCTCGGGAAGTGCTACAACAGCACGGATGGATTCTATACATTCCAAAGTCACAGCTGGTTCCTACCACACGCCTACTGTTCCGGGGGATGGTTCTGGACACAGAACAGAAAAAAGTATTTCTCCCGCAGGAGAAAGCCAAGGAGCTGTCATCTCTAGTCAGAGACCTCCTGAAACCAAAACAGGTATCGGTGCATCACTGCACACGAGTCCTGGGAAAAATGATAGCTTCTTACGAAGCAGAATTCCATTCGGCAGGTTCCATGCAAGAACCTTTCAGTGGGACCTCTTGGACAAGTGGTCGGGATCGCATCTTCAGATGCATCGGCTGATAACCCGGTCTCCAAGGACCAGGGTATCTCTACTGTGGGGGCTGCAGAGTGCTCATCTTCAAGAGGGCCGCAGATTCGGCATACAGGACTGGGTCCTGGTAACCACGGATGCCAGCCTTCGAGGCTGGGGGGCAGTCACATAGGGAAGAAATTTCCAAGGACTTTGGTCAAGTCAGGAGTCGTCCCTACACATAAATATTCTGGAACTGAGGGCCATTTACAATGCCCTAAGTCTGGCAAGGCCTCTGCTTCAAAACCAGCCGGTACTGATCCAATCAGACAACATCACGGCAGTCGCCCATGTAAACCGACAGGGCGGCACAAGAAGCAGGATGGCGATGGCAGAAGCCACAAGGATTCTCCGATGGGCGGAAAATCACGTCTTAGCACTGTGAGCAGTGTTCATTCCGGGAGTGGTCAACTGGGAAGCAGACTTCCTCAGCAGACACGACCTACACCCGGGAGAGTGGGGACTTCATCCAGAAGTCTTCCAACTGTTGGTAAACTGTTGGGAAAGACCACAGGTGGACATGATGGCATCCCGCCTAAACAAAAAACTAGATATTGCGCCAGGTCAAGGGACCCTCAGGCGATAGCTGTGGACGCTCTAGTGACACCGTGGGTGTACCAGTCGGTTTATGTATTCCCTCCTCTGCCTCTCATACCAAAGGTACTGAGAATAATAAGAAGACGAGGAGTAAGAACGATACTCGTGGTTCCGGATGGGCCAAGAAGAGCTTGGTACCCAGAACTTCAAGAAATGATATCAGAGGACCCATGGCCTCTACCGCTCAGACAGGATCTGCTACAGCAGGGGCCCTGTCTGTTCCAAGACTTACCGCGGCTGCGTTTGACGGCATGGCGGTTGAATTCCGGATCCTAAAGGAAAAGGGCATTCCGGAGGAAGTCATTCCTACGCTGATAAAAGCCAGGAAAGAAGTAACCGCAAACCATTATCACCGTATTTGGCGAAAATATGTTGCGTGGTGTGAGGCCAGGAAGGCCCCAACAGAGGAATTTCAGCTGGGTCGTTTTCTGCACTTCCTACAGTCAGGAGTGACTATGGGCCTAAACTTGGGTTCCATTAAGGTCCAGATTTCGGCTCTGTCGATTTTCTTCCAGAAAGAACTGGCTTCACTGCCTGGAGTTCAGACATTTGTAAAGGGAGTGCTACATATTCAGCCCCCTTTTGTGCCTCCTGTGGCACCTTGGGATCTCAACGTGGTGTTGAGTTTCCTAAAATCACATTGGTGTGAGCCACTTAAAACTGTGGATTTGAAATATCTCACGTGGAAAGTGGTCATGTTATTGGCCTTGGCTTCGGCCAGGCGTGTGTCAGAATTGGCGGCTTTGTCATGTAAAAGCCCTTATCTGATTTTCCATATGGATAGGGCAGAATTGAGGACTCGTCCCCAGTTTCTCCCTAAGGTGGTATCAGCTTTTCACTTGAACCAACCTATTGTAGTGCCTGCGGCTACTAGGGACTTGGAAGATTCCAAGTTACTGGACGTAGTCAGGGCCTTAAAAATTTATATTTCCAGGACGGCTGGAGTCAGGAAAATTGACTCGCTTTTTATCCTGTAGGCACCCAACAAAATAGGTGCTCCTGCTTCTAAGCAGACTATTGCTCGCTGAATTTGTAGCACAATTCAGCTGGAGCATTCTGCGGCTGGATTGCCGCATCCTAAATCTGTAAAAGCCCATTCCACGAGGAAAGTGGGCTCATCTTGGGCGGCTGCCCGAGGGGTCTCGGCTTTACACCTTTGCCGAGCTGCAACTTGGTCAGGGGCAAACACGTTTGATACCCTGGCTGAGGAGGACCTTGAGTTCTCTCATTCGGTGCTGCAGAGTCATCCGCACTCTCCCGCCCGTTTGGGAGCTTTGGTATAATCCCCATGGTCCTTACGGAGTTCCCAGCATCCACTAGGACGTCAGAGAAAATAAGATTTTACTCACCGGTAAATCTATTTCTCGTAGTCCGTAGTGGATGCTGGGCGCCCATCCCAAGTGCGGATTGTCTGCAATACTTGTATGTAGTTATTGCCTAACTAAGGGTTATTGTTGAGCCATCTGTTGAGAGGCTCAGTTATATTTCATACTGTTAACTGGGTATAGTATCACAAGTTATACGGTGTGATTGGTGTGGCTGGTATGAGTCTTACCCGGGATTCAAAATCCTTCCTTATTGTGTCAGCTCTTCCGGGCACAGTATCCTAACTGAGGCTTGGAGGAGGGTCATAGTGGGAGGAGCCAGTGCACACCAGGTAGTCTAAAAGCTTTCTTTTAGTTGTGCCCAGTCTCCTGCGGAGCCGCTATTCTCCATGGTCCTTACGGAGTTCCCAGCATCCACTACGGACTACGAGAAATAGATTTACCGGTGAGTAAAATCTTATTTACTACTTCAAAATTTAAGACAATCACAGTGCATCTAAGAAATAAAGGTGAAACAGTTATTATGGACATCCAAGACATCTTGTTTGTGCCAGAATTGGGAAGCAATCTCATTGCTATATGCGTCCTGGATAAAAAGGGTTACAGGGTCCAGTTTGCAAAGGGCAAATGTATAGTGCACAATGAGAATGGGACTGTAATTGCTTCAGCAACCCGGTGCAACCAACTGTATGTCCTGGACACCGAGCAGTGTTCTGCAATGGCGGGCTCTGATTCAAACCAGTCGATGGAGCTGTGGCACAGGCACCTAGATCATCTGAGATATGACAACGTCCAGAAACTATGCGATGGAATGGCAACTGGAATCACCAGGGGAGGATTGGGAACAAAAAGCAGCCCTGGAAAAATTTGTACTAGTGGCCCCACTTGGGCAGCACCAGAGGTGTAAGGTCTAGCCATGGGCCATGGCAGCAGCACCCCCCCCCCCCCCCCCCCAAGACTTTCCAGATAGTGGGCATGTCCAGCATCAAGGGGGTAGTTAAAAAGAAATAAAATTAAATATTATGAGCACATTATATGATACGCCTTCAGAATTTAGGAAACGATATCATTCTTTAGAAAGATATATTTTCTTGCTTATTACATTAACCGTATCCCAATCACTATTCACTCAATCTTATATGTCAGCCAAGCAGGCAGACAGAGGATACACTAGATAATCTGCAATCACAGGCTAAGTGGCAGTAATTTTCATATATGCAAATTATTTTGCATCTTATTCATTATGTCTATAAAAAGGACCACATGTCCTCAAACAAAACAGGCCCCACGGGTGCGCCGGCCCACCGGGAATCTTCCCTGTAGACCCTATGGCCAATCCGCCTCTGGGAATCACTGTAATACTGAGAGACCTGTGTGTGAGAGTTGTATAAAAGGAAAGCAGACTCGCACCCCATTTCCTAAGTCTACTAGCAGAGCGAAAATACCACTAGCCCTATTGCATACTGACGTATGTGGTCCGATGGCGAAGGAATCAATAAGTGGCTATAGGTATTTTATAACATTTATTGATGATGCCACAAGGATGACACGTGTATTTCATGAAAGCTAAAAGTAAAGTTGTCAATAAAATTGTGGAATACAAGAATTTGGTGAAGACCTTGGGGGTAATTCACACCTGATCGCTGGGCTGCGTCTTTTGCTGCTCTGCGATCAGATAGTCGCCCTACTTACAGGGGGAGGGTGAATTCGTTGTGCAAGTGTGCGTTCGGATGTGTAGCAGAGACTGCACAAACTGATTTTGTGCAGTCTCTGCTCAGCCCAGGACTTACTCCTTCTTGCTGATCAGGGCCGGAGATGACGTCAGACTCCCGCCCTTCAAACGCTTTGACATGCCTGCGTTTGTCCGGACACTCCCTGGAAACGGTCAGTTGCCACCCACGGACGGCCTCTTCCTGTCAATCACCTTGCGAACGCCCGTGCGATCGGATTTATCGCACCATCCCGTCGCTGACCGGCAATCCCTATTGCTGCAGTCTGTCGCACCTGCGCATTGCGGTGCATGCGCAGTTCAGAACGCACGCTGTATGAAAATGCACAGCAGTGATCAGGTCTGAATTACCCCCTCAGACGGGTCTGAAATTAAAAGTCTTGAGATCCGACAATGGGGGTCATTCCGACCTGATCGCACGCTGCCGTTTTTCACAGCGCAGTGATCAGGTCACTACTGCACATGCACCGCAATTCACAGGCGCATCATACGGGTACACAGCGGATCGTTGCTGGTCGATGGATTTAACGAAGAATCCATTCGCACAGCCGATCGCAAGGAGATTGACAGGAAGAGGGCATTTATGGGTGTCAACTGACCGTTTTCAGGGAGTGGTTGGAAAAACGCAGGCGTGTCCAAGTGTTTGCAGAGCGGGTGTCTGACATCAATTCCTGCACCGGACAGGCTGAAGTGATCGCAGCGGCTGAGTAAGTTCAGACCTACTCAGAAACTGCACAAACTGTTTTTGTAGTGCTCGGCTGCACAGGCGTTCGCACACTTGCAAAGCTAAGCCAGTGGGCGGCGACTATGCGTTCACACGGCTGCAAAAAGTAGCTAGCGAGCGATCAACTTGGAATGACCCCCAATGGCGGAGAGTATGACAACAGAGTTTTAGCACAGTTCCTGAAGAAGTGTGGCATACAGCATCAACTAACAATTGCTTACACGCCAGAACAAAACGGTGTGAGTGAGTGTGCAAATTGTACAATTGTTGAGAGAGCACGGACTATGTTGAGTGACGCCGGCCTGGAGAAAACCTTTTGGGCGGAAGCAGCATCTACTGCAGTATATCTTAAAAACCGTGCACCCACAGGTGCTGTAAAAGGTAAAACACCACTGGAGGCGTGGTCCAAGAAAAAGCCAGCTGTCAATCATCTCCGTGTCTTCGGCTGTAAAGCTTATGCACATATACCTAAGGACAAAAGACAGAAATTAGATCCAAAGTCAGTGGAATGTATTATGTTAGGATACTTGAAAGCAAAGGATACAGGCTTTGGGACATTACAAACAAACGTCTTCTAAAGTCTAGAGATGCGGTGTTCCATGAGACAGCACCAATCACTGAAATAGTGGAACAAGAATCACAGCAACAATATGTATTGCTGGATGTACAGGCAGAAAGCGTGTCTGAACCTGAAAGAGTTAATGCGGATACCCGATCAGGAAACAGGAGTACCATGAGGAGCAATAAAGGTGTTCCATCCAAAAGATACAGTGAGGAATATGCAAATATAGCTTACTGTGAACCCCATAATATACAGGAAGCAAAATAAAATAGCGACTGGAAAGAATGGCAGTCAGCAATAGATACAGAGCTGTCAGCTCTGGATGATAATAGTACATGGACTGTAGATGAGTAACCGTAAGACAATCAAGAACAAGTGGGTCTTTTGCAGAAAGCTGAATGCAGACGGGACTATTGCTCGTTATAAAGCCCGCCTTGTTGCTAAAGGATACACACAAAAATCCGGTATCGACTATGGAGAGATCTTTTCGCCTGTCGCAAGGTACAGCACCTTGAGGTTAGTCATTGCCGTTGCTACACATCATGATTTATTGTTATACCAGTTAGACTTTCATTTTGCATTCCTAAATGGAGAGTTAATTGAGGAGATTTATATGGAACCACCTGAGCATTATGACGAGATTATGTTCCAAGAGGGAAAATTAAAGAAATCTTTGTACGGCCTAAAGCAAAGTGGTCATTGTTGCTATGTAAAGCTGGATGCTGTGCTGCTAGAGATTAACTTTGTTAGGTCAGAGACTGATCACTGCTTATATCACAAATCTATAGAAGAAAAGCAGTTAATCTTAGTTGTGTATGTGAATGATCTATTGCCAGCCGGACAAGAAGAGCACATTACTGATGCAAAACAGTAGCTGAAACAAAGATTCAATCTAAAGGATTTAGGCCCTGCAAATCATTTGTTAGGCCTGAGATTTGTACAAAATCTGAAAGATGGGACTGTTACAATTGATCAACATACATATATTGAAGCAATAATTTGCAAGTATGGAATGTCTGATGCAAAACCAGTGAGCACTCCTATTGACAAAAGCATAAAGATGGTAAAGGCCATGTCACCAACCAGCAAGGAGGAGATAGAGGAAATGAGAAAGGTTCCTTATCAAAATGCTGTAGGTAGCTTAATGTTGCAAGTATTGGGACTCACCCCGACATCACACATTCAGTGAGCCGGGTAAGCCAGTTTGCAATTAATCCTGGGAGGCAACACTGGATTGCAGTCAAAAGAATCTTAAGGTACTTAAAAGGTACAAGTTCATTAAAGTTGGTGTTTACAAAGTCAAAAGGTACGACTTTGGAAGTTTTCTGTGATGCCAAATGGGGATCAGATGAGGATGACCGTCGTTCTTACACGGGATAATTGTTCGTTTTGACAGACGCAGCCGTCAGCTGGGCAAGCAGAAAGCAACCCACTGTTGCCCTATCCACCACTGAAGCGGAGTACATGGCACTTACAGAAACTGCAAAAGAAGCTTTGTGGATGAAGGAGACTTTATGTGAGCTTAGCCTTCTTTACCACAGTGAGACTAGCAACATTGCTTGTGATAACAAGTGAGCAATTGATTTGTCTTCCAGCACCAAGCATTATGGACAGTCCATTCACATTGCCATTAGACATCACTTTATGCGTGAGATAGTAGAAAACAAGTCTGTCAATGTGGATTACATAGCAAGCGAGAGCAATACTGCTGATATGTTGACAAAGGGACTGTCATCACAATTGCTGAATATGTTCATGACAAAATGAGGACAGGAATACTTTTGATAAATTTTGATTTGTTTTGCTGTTTGCATACCATGCTTTATTAATGTGTTTTCGGTTACAGGAAAACTTTATTGAGAAATGTTTTTGATAAAGTGTTATGCAAAATGTATGTAACCAGAGACAGCCATGAGCGAGGGTGGTTGTTAGGCAGTGGATCACTCTGTGGGCTGTCTCCGTTCCCAGCACTAGAGGCAGCTTCCCTGCTCTAGTGTTTTCCCTCCTAATGTTAGCTCAGTGCAGGAGGAGGTGCTAAATGCACAGTCTGAGAGAGTTCTTCTTGGAAGAGACAACTGCACTGACGTGCAGCTTCTGCTCTCCTCTGTGTGTGACCTTGTCTACCCTGCAGCCTGATCCTGTGTGTACTAAGACGCTGTGTTACCGCTGTACTGCTTCACATGTATAGTTTGAGTTCCTGCTGCTGCAGAACATCTTCTATATACTACAAGCTGTTATCTCTGTTATCTGAATAAATCAATCATGCTGGTTAAGTGCCGTTGTGTGGACTAACATCCCTACCCACAACACTCTGCCAACAGTTTATACCTACAATTTGATAGAATTGCTATGGGCAACTTTTACACTTGTCCACTTGGAAGGTCTACTTGGAAAATATATTTGCAATACTATGTCTAAGTATTTGTTACGTGTTTGTATCAGAGGGTTTCTAGTAGACTCTTTACCTTTGCTGGTTCCCACCACCATGTTAGTTCACACTGTCGGACTCTGACTTCACAGCGGTCTAAATGACGCAGCATAAAAAGGTGCTCAGGATAACCTTTTAAACCTGGTGACCTTGTGAGGTCGTGGTCAGTCATAACCAGAGAGCTTCACGTTGTCCATCACACCTAATATGAAGAATCTACAGGAAAAGAAAAGTGCTAGATACAGGTTCTTGTGAGTGTATCTAGCAAACGGTTAGCCACAGAATATGTTGCATATCTAATTCCTAAACATAGATTAAGGGGGATATTTACTAAGCAGTGATAAGAGTGGAGAAGTGAGACAGTGGAGAAGTAGCCCATGACAACCAATCACCACTGAAGTAACATCTAAAATTTGCATACTATAAAATGATACAGAGCTGCTGATTGGTTGATGGGGCAACTTTTCCACTGGCTCACTTCTCCGCTCTTTTCACTGCTTAGTAATACCCCTTTTCCACTTGTAGCACGGGTCGCAGCCGGGAGCCTGACACGGCTGCGACCCGTGCTAGAGCCCTCTTCTACACTAGAGCTCACCAACCCGGCATATTGCCGGGTTGGTGACGCTGCTACTGACGCAGCAGGGGCGGCGCTGGGAGATCACATGATCTCCCAGTGCTGCCCTTCCATGCATTGTGAACGGGAGCCGTGTCGCATCGACACGGCTTCCGTTTACACTACACAGCTTACCGGGTTGAACACGTGTTCAACCCTGCAGGCTACCCGGGTAGGATTCCCGGATCACTTGATCCGGGAATTTGCAGGGGGGTCCGTTTCCACTAGGAAAAACACAGGTAAATGCACGCCCCACGCATTTACCCGTGTTTTTAGAGCTAGTGGAAAAGGGGTATAAATGTTACTCTAAATCTTAAAAGGTGGACCCTTCTGTAACATTTTCTTTCATTCTGACAGTTCATTACAGGTTTCTCTGCAGTAAGAGGAAAATACTCAAGTGGTCTGCCTCCTTCAGCCTATCCTAAATCTATCATTATGTGGTACAAAATGTGACTATAAAAAGTACAACTCTCCTCTGGTGCCTCACAAATGTACATCCTGCTGTTCTGAAATTGCTCTCCCATTTCTGCTGTATTTTCTGCAAGCAGAAATCCATTTATGCTGTGTTACCATGTCAGCACTCAACAAATATGTCTTAAGGTGACTGGGGCAATGACAAAATAACTCGCCTTTCTGTCAGTTGCCAATACAGTTGTATGCAAAAGTTATAGCACTCTTGCCTAAATTGCATATTTCATAGGTTCGTATTTTCTAATTCACCCCTCTTTTCAGCGCTAAGAAACAACCTGCATCGTCACGTACCGCAGTGATGCAGGATGTAATAGCATTGAAACTTATTAAAAAAGAGTCACCAGAGTGGTATTATGATAACTCACCTCTCCAGCGACCTGTGTTCTGCCTTTATTGCATCAGCCGAGTCCTGATGTGATACGAAATGACTCACTACAAGCTCTCAGTGCCGGAGAACCGCAAAAACGTTGAGAAGCGGAGATGGGTAGGTAACATAAACGCCACCTTCAGATATTTGTTAGGTGGCAAGCAAAGAAAAGGTAAGGTAAGCTATTTGTAGTTTGGAAAGTGCCAGACATGGGTGAGTGGGGTTCACTACGATATGCTGGCGGTCGGGCTCCCGGCGACCAGCATACCGGCGCCGGGAGCCCAACCGCCGGCTTACCGACAGTGTGGCGAGCGCAAATGAGCCCCTTGCGGGCTCGCTGCGCTCGCCACGCTACGGGTACGGTGGCGCGCTACGTGCGCCACACTATTTTATTCTCCCTCCAGGGGGGTTGTGGACCCCCACGAGGGAGAATAAGTGTCGGTATGCCGGCTGTCGGGATCCCGGCGCCGGTATACTGTGCGCCGGGATCCCGTCAGTCGGCATACTGAAGACCACCCGTGTGAGTGTGCCCCCTCTAAGAACAAGACCATTGCATTGCCCTGATCTTCTCCATTTAACCTGAATGAGTCTTCCTCCTTCGAACCTGACAATTAGGCTCTTGGAGTCCTCTCCCACCTCTTTCTCCATTATGACTACATGTTTGCACTGTATTCCTTCTCTTTCACTATTTATACCTACTATGGGGCTGATTCCGACCCGATCGCACGTGCGCACGCGCGTCGTTGCTGTCACCGGGCAACGATGCTGACTACGAAGAAAGTGTTCGCAGCGGTGACCGCAAGAAGATTGACTGCAGGAAGGCGTTCTGGGGCTGCAACTCACCGTTTGGAGCCGTTTTCGGGGAGTGGTAAGAAAAACGCAGGCGTGTCCAGGCGAACGGAGGGCGGATGTCTGACGTCAAAGCCGTGACCCTCATAGCTGGACACGTCGCACAGGGTAAGTAGGTCCAGGGTTAGTCTTGTTTTGAGTAAAACTTTTTTAGCATAGCAGGGCTGCACATGCGATCGCAGCCCCACTATGCTAAAATACACTCCCCCGTAGGCGTAGATTGGTTGATCGCACCAGCAGCCAAAAGTTGCTTGGTGCGATCAACTCGGAATGAGGGCCAATGTCTTGTCTTCAAGTTATTTTTTTCTGTTGATGCCTACTGTCTTACGCAATTAGTTATGAGTGTCTTGTCACTCTTTTTCCTGTATTTCTTGTACCCCCACCCTTTTCTTTTCTGTACCCTATGTTTACATTTGTGGCATATTTAATAAAAGCTTAATATTGAAAAAAAGAAAGAAAGAAAAAAAATTGCCAGTCATGCCATATGGCGGCAATATAATTAACAAAGCGGACAATGCCACTGGAGACATACATTTGTCCCATAATCTCTGAAAAGAAGTTAACACAGCATCTGCAGGGTACTGCAGATTTACATGCGCATTTCTGCACATGCGAATACAATTTACGTTTAAAAATAAATCACGTAATGTGTAGCGCAGATGTTGGGACCTTCCAGTGGCAGAGAAATCGGCCTATTTGTCGGTCTGGCCCAACCAAAAAAATCATAGTGAGTACCTAGCTTTAGGGTGTGCTCAATACTCTCAACAACTATTGGTTCCTCTAAGCAGAGCTGTGTTGCATCTCAGGACGACGTACATTAACAGCTCTCCTGGAACTAATCAGTACATTAGAGAAAGGCATAGAAGGAGGTTTGAATGAGAAAACATTTTTTAAAAGTTGAGAATAGGCAAAATATAGGGTGTTACTCAACAGTGACTGGGGGAGCAAATGGGTGATGGTCATTAGCAGATTTTCGTTCCAAGTGGCCAGATTGAACAGATACTACGTCCCAGATTTATTAAGCCTTGGAAAGTAATAAATTGCATGGTGATAAAGTACCAACCAATCAGCTCCTAACTATCATTTTTTTCAAACACAGCCTGTAACATGGCAGTTAGGAGCTGATTGGTTGGTACTTTATCACCGTGCAATTTATTACTCTCCAAGGCTTGATAAATCTGGGCCTGTATATCTTTAGGTGTGTTTCCAGCCATAGAAGTGACTGTGGCAAAAGACGCTAAAGCTGCTGCTTCACACGCAACTCAGAATCGGGCCTTTAGTGTCATTTTGGCATTATTGGAATATTATTTGAGGTGCTAAAATTGTTGTTTGACAGTGCAGTGACTGGCAGCTCAGGAAACTCAAAACTGCAGTCATTAAGACTTAGGGAAGATCCTTATTTGACTGAAGGTGAATTAATCTAAATAACTATGCCTGTGATTTACATATAATTATCTCCTTTCTATTTAAGCTAATACATTCCAAGTTTCCTTAAAGGTACAATAGTGGAAAAAATTGGATTATATGAAATAGTAGGTTATGTTAATACTTCTATTCTAACCACAGCAAAGCTTGATCCTTATTAGCCTTACTGAATGTTAACATTCGTTTTATGAGAAATGCATGATCCATTGCTGATCATTTGGGACATGAGTGTCAGGCCACATGCCAATATAATTGGCACTTATTTCACAGAGTCGGCTAACCATTTTAGCGGCCACCTTTCACAATGAACAGTAGATGCTTACCGGTGCTTGATTTCCCGCTGGTTTTAATCCTAGGCTTGACTCTGGCACTAGAGATATAACCAAGGAACACAAATCTGTTGTCAAGACCAGGCAACGCAGTGTCCTTCACCAAAGAACACAGATGTAAAGCAGTCGTTCCAGTGCAGTGCAGGAATAGATAATATTCCAGGCATATGGTCAGGGCAGGTTGCAGTTTAAGGTTAGCCACCATCCAAATCACATGGTCAGGACAGGCTACATGCTAAGTGTGACCACTATGCAAAGCTTATGGTCAAGGGAAACTATGGTCTAATGGTGGTCACTGTACAAATCAAATGCACAGTGAAAGCTGTGGTCTAAGGGTGGTCACTATCTAACGCAAATAGTCAGTGCAAGCTTTAGAAATCTAGAAGCAGGGTTGTGAACCACACAAAAGACGAAAAAAAAGCATAAGAGGGCATTTCAGTAATAACTATAACTCTCAAGAAGGCTATTACCACTTGAGCCAATCAAGGCTCTCTTAACGAGGCAGGCCCACACGGTCTGACTTTCCTCAGGGTGATCACATAATCTGCACTGTCTGTCTGACTGCTTGGAGGCATCCATAGCAATGAGCATCTGGAACATAAAAGGAGGGTCTGCTGAGAAGCACATCTGCGCCCGCCAATCCCAATGGCGGTAACATTGGGCCTGATTCGGGTTCGTAGTAAACATAGCTGTTGCTTCCTTTGAAGCAGCAGCGATGCGTACATATGCTGATGCAGGAGGAGGCGTCTGGTATAAGTAGACACTTCCTGCATGCATGAGTGATCCATCATTGAGGCTGAGAAATCTTTGTCGGAAGACGGAGACCCTGGCCTCGGCACTTTTACAAAACACAGATGACACTCCTCCATTTTGTGAAACGGAGCCCCTCCCCACCCCAAATGGCTGCAGACTGTCAATCACCTGACGTCTACAGCTGCTTTGCGGGTCAAGGACGCTGGACCCACACTACACATAGGCAGTGTACTGGATATCGGTACACTGCGTGTTTTCCAGAATAGCGACCGGACCTGGGGGGTAATTCCGAGTTGATCGCAGCAGGAATTTTGTAAGCAGTTGGGCAAAACCATGTGCACTGCAGGGGAGGCAGATATAACATGTGCAGAGAGAGATAGATTTGGGTGTGGCGTGTTCAATCTGCAATCTAAATTGCAGTGTAAAAATAAAGCAGCCAGTATTTACCCTGCACAGAAACAAAGGTGGTCATTCCAAGTTGTTCGCTCGGTAATTTTCTTCGCATCGCAGCGATTTTCCGCTAATTGCGCATGCGCAATGTTCGCACTGCGACTGCGGCAAGTAAATTTGCTATGAAGATTGGTATTTTACTCACGGCATTACAAGTTTTTTTTCTTCGTTCTGGTGATCGTAATGTGATTGACAGGAAGTGGGTGTTTCTGGGCGGAAACTGGCCGTTTTATGGGAGTGTGTGAAAAAACGCTACCGTTTCTGGGAAAAACGCGGGAGTGGCTGGAGAAATGGAGGAGTGTCTGGGCGAACGCTGGGTGTGTTTGTGACGTCAAACCAGGAACGACAAGCACTGAACTGATCGCACCGGCAGAGTAAGTCTCGAGCTACTCAGAAACTGCACAGAGAAGTCTTTTCGCAATATTGCGAATCTTTCGTTCGCAATTTTGCTAAGCTAAGATTCACTCCCAGTAGGCGGCGGCTTAGCGTGTGCAAAGCTGCTAAAAGCAGCTTGCGAGCGAACAACTCGGAATGAGGGCCAAAATAACCCACCCAACTCTAACTCTCTCTGCACATGTTATATCTGCCCCCCCTGCAGTGCACATGGTTTTGCCCAACTGCTAACAAAGTTCCTGCTGCGATCAACTCAGAATTACCCCCCTGGTTTCAGTAGATATATCTTCTTTATTACAGGATCTGACTTATATTGTGCTAACATTCATACTTTCTCTTTTTTAAACAATTCTCAATGGGGGTCATACATGAAAAAAGGATGTCTGGATATTTTGGTTCTTTTTTATCAAATTAGGAAAATGTCATAACTTAGGGGGTGATTCAGACCTGATTGCTGGGCTGCTTAATTTGTTGCGCTGCATTCAGATAGTCACCACCCAAGGGGAGTGTATATTCGCCGTGCAAGTGTGCGATCACATGTGTACGCCGAGCTGCAAAAAATCAATTCATGTCATACTCGCCATCGAGTGATTTTTCCACTGTGTGCAGTCTGTGCGCAGCCCAGGACTTACTCCTACAGTGCGATGAGAACAGGCTGATCGGGTCCGGAGCGGACGTCACACATCCGCTCTGAAAACGCTTGGGAACGCCTGAGTTTTCCCTGACACTCCCAGAAAACGGGCAGTTACTACCTACAAACAGCCTCTTCCTGTCAATCAGCATGCAAATGGCTGTGCAATTGACATTTTCGCACCAGCCTGTTGTTGTTCGGCGATGCCCATTGTTGTTTTCCGATGCGCATGCGCATTGTGATGCATATGCATGCGCAGTCTATCGATGATTGCCCGCTGTGTGAAAACACACAGCAGCGATCAGGTCTGAATCACCCCCTTAAACCACTAAATACAGAACTGCATTAATATAGAGTGTAGCAGTGAACAAAGTGATATACATAAAAAAATAAGTAAACAATCAATTACACATGAAATGTTAATAGCACAATTAGAAACAACAGTCTGTAGAGATATGAGAAATGTTGTTAAATATACATAAAATACACCTGGGTAGATAAATATTGTGTGCAGTCATTGTAATACTTATTATCATGTGTACCTATATAGATAATCTAATATTTCATAGATAGTGCTGGATCTCTAATACAGAGAGAGATATATGTGTTCTTATGAATAAATAAATCATTCTGGAACTATGGGGGTCATTCCGACCTAATCGCTCGCTGCAGTTTATCGCAGCGATCGGGTCGGAACTGCGCCGGCGCATGGTGGACGCCCGAAGGCCATTGTTCCCGAGCGATCGCCTGATTGACAGACAGAGGCGGTCGCTGGGCGGGAGGGGGCAACACTGCAGCGTTTGCGCGCCATTTTGGGGGCACGGTCCAGCCAACGCAGGCTTGGCCGGACCGTGGGGGAAGGAACCGCAGCGGGAGTTATTCCTCAAATGCAAAAGCATCGCCACTGTGCGATGCTTTTGCATTTCTGCGCAGGGGGATGGGTCGGCACTGACATGCGGGGCGGACTAGCCCTATGCTGGGCGTCCCCCTGCATGTCTGAGTGCCTGATCGTAGCTGTGCTAAATGTAGCACAGCTACGATCAACTCAGAATGACCCCCAATGTGCCATGAAAATAGATGTTAAATAGACTGTCCAAGAATAACAACTCGTAGAATACTCGGTTTAATAAATGAAACCCGTCAAGTGCTGGTCTTTGTTGTGTGTGCCAAATTATTATCACTACCCCTTTTCCGGTGCTGGATAAGATTACACCTGCGAGAACCAGGACTCATGTCTGCACTGTCTACTTATTGTATGTCCATCTGCGTGCAGACTGCGGTAGCCACCTACCCACCAAAGTTCCAGATCCTACACGGTGGCTGACTGGTCTGCTAATTTTTATTCTGGTTATTACTATTTGGTCAAGTTCTGAAATGTTTGGATTTTGGAGCTTGTTAAACTAGAATGTCCCTACGGTATGCGGCAGTTATTTTTTATTACCGGTAAATGTGGGAGATAAGCTGCAATTTCTCCTGCTTACGACATTGATACATACCCAGAAAACAGTGCGTTGACACCCCCGGTATGCCTCTTCCTGTCAATCTTCTTGCGTTCGCTGCTGCAAATGCGTTCTTCATTCTTTTCATCGCTGCCCGGCGACATCACGCCTGCGCATTGCGGCCCTTATGCATGCGCTGTTCAGACTCGATCGCATGGCTGGGAAAAAAGGCAGCATGTGATCGGGTCTGAATGACCCCCCAAGTGCGGGAGTCTGGGGGAGTGGTAGAAGAACCCGGTAACGAACCTGGACATTAGTGTAAACAATGGTCTTTTTATATACTGGATACTGTATTTAATACAGTATTAATATTAAACACTATAGATTGTCTATAGTATAGACTGTATGAAACATATTTAAATAATAGAATGATATAAGTGGTTAGGAAAAGGTTAAACAGACCATAATAAATTAAAACACAAACATTATCGAACCAGTCCTGAACTTTCTAAGCACACATTCTCCCACCTCATGGTAAGGCTTCTGTCTATTCTTCCTGGCAGGTACTATCTGGTCCACAGCATTGATTGGGTACTCAGATCCACACACACACAGCAAACTTGGTAGAAGAATCTGCTACCACTGGGCATGTGCAGCAGCTCTGCTCTGCCCATTCAACTGCATTATGTGGCAGCAACTCTAGTAATCATATTATATACCATTGCTATTGATGTCATAATCTGAGCCACTTTCCAAGGGGATACGGACTGAAAGTCGACAGTAACTAGGTCGACAATGTATAGGTCGACCACTATTGGTCGACAGTAACTAGGTCGACAGGGTGTCTAGGTCGACAGGGTCTTTAGGTCGACATGTTCTAGGTCGACAGGTCAAAAGGTCGACATGAGTTTTTCACAATTTTTTTCTTTTTTTTTGAACCTTTTCATACTTAACGATCCACGTGGACTACGATTGGAATGGTAATCTGCCATGCCCGAAGTATGGCGAGCGAAGTGGTGCACAAATTGGGGTTCCCGGTCACTCTACGAAGAAAACGACACCAAAATAACATTAAAAACTCATGTCGACCTTTTGACCTGTCGACCTAGAACATGTCGACCTAAAGACCCTGTCGACCTAGACACCCTGTCGACCTAGTTACTGTCGACCAATAGTGGTCGACCTAGACATTGTCGACCTAGTTACTGTCGACTTTCAATACCACACCCCTTGCCAAGATGCCTGTGCATCCTATGTTAAATAATGGACATTAAAAAATGCGCCGCCCCCCACTAAATATAAGAAACACAAATTTGTGCATGCCCGGTGAGGGGGCATGGCCTCGTTAAAATGGGCGTGGTCTCACCTGAAAAGAATACCTTACACCCCAGTTTTTGACCCTGCTCCAACAGACCTCGGCCACCATAGGGGGAAAAAAAAATTCCACCATATTAAGACCCACACAGTAATGCCCCTTGCACCATATTATGCTCCCTGCACCATATTGTGCCGTACACCGCAATGCCCGTGATAAATTATGCCCCACAGTAAAGCTTCTAATTACTGTAAAATTACCTGCTCGTTGCTACGGGTATCATGCGCTGGGTGTCATGCTTGTTGCCAGGGGTTTCATGTGCTGGGTGTCATGCTTGTTGCCAGGGGTTTCATGTGCTGGGTGTCATGCTCGGCTGTGTCCTCCTGCCGGTGCGCGGGGTTGCAGGGAAAAAGCTGCACCCGCCGGGGCTGTTGCCAGCAAGGATGTCAGTTAGCCGGCCGGGACCAGCACGTGGGATGTGCTCCGGGCTCCCCCTCCTCCTCCCGAGTACTTTGCTGGGGGGGGGGAGTTTCACGGAATGACACGGTTGCGTTAGCAATAAATATGAAATTAAGTAAATTGTGTTTTATGTCATCCTTAGGTTCAGTTGAGTGGTGAGGGATAAGATTTGCTTCTATTCTACATATTTTATGATTGGCAGTCACCAGCACTGGTTTTTGCTTATAACATTGACCATAAATAAATTTAATTGGTCCTGGACCACCAATCCAAGGCACCCCTGAAAGTGCCTTGAGGCAGCCCAGGGTGCCACGGCACATAGTTTGAGAACCACTGGCCTATACTAATGATGACAGTTGTGGAGGCTGGCGTGACAGCAAATGGGTGGCACTGTATTCCCACTTGCAGACGCAAGCCCTACAGATTCTTACATAAGCATACTTTAGTAAATCATGTTTCCATGGCTACTGGCAACTACAGCCACCGTGCACTGTTGTGTCTAGTGTAGACATGTGCACGGAACCCTGTGTGTCTGGTTCTAATTTTGGTTCTAATTCATCATCTTGTTTTGGCAAAACCACACCTCAAGTGTTTTGGCTCGGATTCAGTTTTTGGTGTGGTTAAAAAAAATCAATAAAAACAGCTAAAATTGTGTAATGTTTGCAATCCAAAACCTAAAATTCCGAACTGCGGGAAGATCTGAACCAGGGAATAGGTTTGGATCTGATCTCCTTGGGAGATCCGGACCGGGTTTTGGTTCAGTTTGGATCCACAAAATATGGGTGGATTCGGATCTCTGGAGAATCGAACCGCACATCTCTAGTCTAGTGCTAATGGGGGTCATTCCGAGTTGTTCGCTCGTTGCCGATTTTCGCAACGGAGCGATTAAGGCAAAAATGCGCATGCGCATGGTACGCAGTGCGCATGTGCTAAGTATTTTAGCACAAAACTTAGATAGACATAGATTTACTCACGTCCGAATGAAGAATTTTCATCGTTGAAGGGATCGGAGTGTGATTGACAAGAAGTGGGTGTTTCTGGGCGGAAACTGACCGTTTTCTGGGAGTGTGCGGAAAAACGCAGGCGTGCCAGGATAAAACGCGCGAGTGTCTGGAAAAACGGGGGAGTGGCTGGCCAAACGCAGGGCGTGTTTGTGACGTCAAACCAGGAACGAAACGGGCTGAGCTGATCGCAGTGTAGGAGTAAGTCTCGAGCTACTCAGAAACTGCTAAAAAATTTCTATTCGCAATTCTGCTAATCTAAGATACACTCCCAGAGGGCGGCGGCCTAGCGTGTGCAATGCTGCTAAAAGCAGCTAGCGAGCGAACAACTCGGAATGAGGGCCAATGCTCACTATCAGATACGTATGTCTATGAGGCATATGAAAATTATTATGCTGCTTCCATTGATTATTCTCATTTTGATGCTAATAAACTCCATCTGGATATTTTTGCTAAGCTTCCTGATCTTTTGATCCCTTTTTATTTTCTCACCACGATAACCTGTGACGCGCTAATACAAGTAAAACATAGTTCACTTGCTGCTACAGTAGCTCACAGAATGGTTTTAATTATCTTCTCGACAATCAAGAAGGGAAATCAAGGCTGCCTGCTTAAGTTAGGGATATCAAGAGGATAATTTGCATATCTTAATAATGAATTGGCTCTGCGAGATGGAAAGTCTTTCAAGTGTAAGATTGCAGAGGGTTAATTAGCGGTGGCCTCTGACGTGTCTGTGGTGGACAGAGTTCTGAGCGTCAGCTTCTTCTTTTGATAGGAAATGACTGACATTCGCAAAAGCCCACTGGTTTTGTAGCTGGGGGAGTATTCTTCTTTAAATAACAGTACTACATATACTACGGATGGGGTTGCCAGACCATCCCTCTGATAAGGGACACGTGTGAATTACACAGATTCTGTGGCTGGTTGACGCATTTAAACGGGATGTGGTCAATTTACCTACAATCAAAATCCCAGCGGTCAAAATCCCGACATGGGGGTATGTTTACTAAAATTCGTATTTTCCCGTCTGAGGTCAAAGTTCAATCACGAATGACATCGAAAGTGTAAAGTTGCAACTTTTTGAATTTATTACGACTAATTTACTAAGCTATCGTATTCTACATTTTCGGATTTACCGATGTCGATGTCATTCGTTTTTTTTTGCAGTGTTTTACGTGAGTGACTTGTAAAACACTGCCGACTTTAATACAATGAATCTCGGCCGGATCTGAGAGATCCGTGCTGGGCTTCATTGTGCACCTTTTTAAAAATTGAAATCAGTGTTAAAATTAAAAAAAAAATTGCGTGGGGTCACCCCTCCTAAGCCAAACCAGCCTCGGGCTCTTTGAGCCGGTCCTGGTTGAAAAAATATGGGGGAAAAAATGTCAGGGGTTCCCCCATATTTTAACAACCAGCACCGGGCTCTGCGCCTGGTCCTGGTTCCAAAAATACGGGGACAAAAAGCGTAGGGGTCCCCCGTATTTCTGAAACCAGCACCGGGCTCCACTAGCCAGATACATAATGCCACAGCCGGGGGACACTTTTATCTAGGTCCCTGCGGCCCTGGCATTACATAACCAACTAGTCACCCCTGGCCGGGGTACCCTGGAGGAGTGGGGCCTCTTCAATCAAGGGGTCCCCCCCTCAAGCCACCCAAGGGCCAGGGGTGAAGCCCGAGGCTGTCCCCCCCCATCCAAGGGCGGCGGATGGGAGGCTGATAGCCTTTTTGACAAAAAATGAATTTCTCTGACGTCCTAAGTGGATGCTGGGGACTCCGTCAGGACCATGGGGATTAGCGGCTCCGCAGGAGACAGGGCACAAAACTAAAGCTTTAGGATCAGGTGGTGTGTACTGGCTCCTCCCCCCATGACCCTCCTCCAAGCCCCAGTTAGGTTTTTGTGCCCGTCCGAGCAGGGTGCAATCTAGGTGGCTCTCTTAAGGAGCTGCTTAGAAAAAGTTTTTAGGTTTCTTATTTTCAGTGAGTCCTGCTGGCAACAGGCTCACTGCATCGAGGGACTTAGGGGAGAGAAGTTCAACTCACCTGCGTGCAGGATGGATTGGCTTCTTAGGCTACTGGACACCATTAGCTCCAGAGGGAGTCGGAACACAGGTCTCACCCTGGGGTTCGTCCCGGAGCCGCGCCGCCGACCCCCCTTGCAGATGCTGAAGATTGAAGGTCCAGAAACCGGCGGCAGAAGGCTTTTCAGTCTTCATGAAGGTAGCGCACAGCACTGCAGCTGTGCGCCATTGTTGTCACACACTTCACACCAACGGTCACGGAGGGTGCAGGGCGCTGCTGGGGGCGCCCTGGGCAGCAATGTATAATACCTTATTCTGGCTAAAAATACATCACATATAGCCCCTGGAGGCTATATGGATGTATTTAACCCCTGCCAGGTCTCAGAAAAACGGGAGAAGAAGCCCGCCGAAAAGGGGGCGGGGCCTATTCTCCTCAGCACACAGCGCCATTTTCCCTCACAGAAAGGCTGGTGGGAAGGCTCCCAGGCTCTCCCCTGCACTGCACTACAGAAACAGGGTTAAAACAGAGAGGGGGGGCACTTATTTGGCGATATGTATATATATATTAAAATGCTATAAGGGAAAAACACTTATATAAAGGTTGTCCCTGTATAATATAGCGTTTTTGGTGTGTGCTGGCAAACTCTCCCTCTGTCTCCCCAAAGGGCTAGTGGGGTCCTGTCCTCTATCAGAGCATTCCCTGTATGTGTGCTGTGTGTCGGTACTTGTGTGTCGACATGTATGAGGACGATGTTGGTGAGGAGGCGGAGCAATTGCCGGTAATGGTGATGTCACTCTCTAGGGAGTCGACACCGGAATGGATGGCTTATTTAAGGAATTACGTGATAATGTCAACACGCTGCAAGGTCGGTTGACGACATGAGACGGCCGGCAAACCAATTAGTACCTGTCCAGGCGTCTAAAACACCGTCAGGGGCGTTAAAACGTCCTTTTACCTCAGTCGGTCGACACAGACACGGACACTGACTCCAGTGTCGACGGTGAAGAAACAAACGTATTTTCCTTCAGGGCCACACGTTACTTGTTAAGGGCAATGAAGGAGATGTTACATATTTCTGATACTACAAGTACCACAAAAAAGGGTATTATGTGGGGTGTGAAAAAACTACATGTGGTTTTTCCTGAATCAGATAAATTAAGTGTGTGATGATGCGTGGGTTTCCCCCGATAGAAAATTATTGGCGGTATACCTTTTCCCGACAGAAGTTATGGCGCGTTGGGAAACACACCTTAGGGTGGATAAGGCGCTCACACGCTTATAAAAACAAGTGGCGTTACCGTCTCCAGATACGGACGCCCTCAAGGAGCCAACTGATAGGAGGTTGGAAAATATCCTAAAAAGTATATACACACATACTGGTGTTATACTGCGACCAGCGATCGCCTCAGCCTGGATGGGCAGCGCTGGGGTGGCTTGGTCGGATTCCCTGACTGGAAATATTGATACCCTTGACAGGGACAGTATTTTATTGACTATAGAGCATTTAAAAGATGCATTTCTATATATGCGAAACTCTGGCATCAAGAGTAAGTGCGATGTCCATATCTGCCAGACGATGTTTCTGGACACGACAGTGGTCAGGTGATGCAGATTCCAAACGGCACATGGAAGTATTGCCGTATAAAGGGGAGGAGTTATTTGGGGTCGGTCCATCGGACCTGGTGGCCACGGCAACAGCTAGAAAATCCACCTTTTTTACCCCAAGTCACATCTCAGCAGAAAAAGACATAGTCTTTTCAGCCTCAGTCCTTTCGTCCCCATAATATCTGCTCAGGGATAGAGGTAAGGGAAGAAGACTGCAGCAGGCAGCCCATTCCCAGGAACAGAAGCCTTCCACCGCTTCTGCCAAGTCCTCAGCATGACGCTGGGGCCGTACAAACAGGTGCGGTGGGGGGTCGTCTCAAGAGTTTCAGCACGCAGTGGGCTCACTCGCAAGTGGACCCCTGGATCCTACAAGTAGTATCCCAGGGGTACAGATTGAAAATTCGAGACGTCTCCCCCTCGCAGGTTCCTGAAGTTTGCTTTACCAACGTCTACCTCCGACAGGGAGGCAGTATTGGAAACAATTCACAAGCTGTATTCCCAGCAGGTGATAATCAAAGTACCCCTCCTACAACAAGTAAAGGGGTATTATTCCACACTATATTGTGGTACTGAAGCCAGACGGCTCGGTGAGACCTATTCTAAATGGAGTCACTCAGAGCAGTGATAGCGAACCAGGAAGAAGGGGACTATATGGTGTCCCTGGACATCAAGGATGCTTACCTCCATGTCCAAATTTGCCCTTCTCACAAAGGGTACCTCAGGTTCGTGGTACAAAACTGTCACTATCAGTTTCAGACGCTGCCGTTTGGATTGTCCACGGCACCCCGGGTCTTTACCAAGGTAATGGCCGAAATGATGATTCTTCTTCAAAGAAAAGGCGTCTTAATTATCCCTTACTTGGACGATCTCCTGATAAGGGCAAGGTCCAGAGAACAGTTGGAGGTCGGAGTAGCACTATCTCAAGTAGTTCTACGACAGCACGGGTGGATTCTAAATATTCCAAAATCGCAGCTGTCTCCGACGACACGTCTGCTGTCCCTAGGGATGATTCTGGACACAGTCCAGAAAAAGGTGTTTCTCCCGGAGGAGAAAGCCAGGGAGTTATCCGAGCTAGTCAGGAACCTCCAAAAACCAGGAAAAGTGTCAGTGCATCATTGCACAAGGGTCCTGGGAAAAATGGTGGCTTCTTACGAAGCGATTCCATTCGTCAGATTTCACGCAAGAACTTTTCAGTGGGATCTGCTGGACAAATGGTCCGGATCGCATCTTCAGATGCATCAGCGGATAACCCTGTCTCCAAGGACAAGGGTGTCTCTTCTGTGGTGGCTGCAGAGTGCTCATCTACTAAAGTGCCACAGTTATGCATTCAGGACTGGGTCCTGGTGACCACGGATTCCAGCTTGAAAGGCTGGGGAGTAGTCACACAAGGAAAAAATTTCCAGGGAGTGTGATCAAGTCTGGGGACTTCTCTCCACATAAATATACTGGAGCTAAGAGCAATTTACAACGCTCTAAGCTTAGCAAGACCTCTGCTTCAAGGTCAGCCGGTATTGATCCAGTGGGACAACATCACGGCAGTCGCCCACGTAAACAGACAGGGCGGCACAAGAAGCAGGAGGACAATGGCAGAAACTGCAAGGATTCTTCGCTGGGCGGAAAATCATGTGATAGCACTGTCAGCAGTTTTCATTCCGGGAGTGGACAACTGGGAAGCAGACTTCCTCAGCACGACCTCCACCCGGGAGAGTGGGGACTTCATCGAGAAGTTGTTTCCACATAATTGTGCACCGTTGGGAAAGACCAAAGGTGGACATGATGGCGTCCCGCCTGAACAAAGGACAGGTATTGCGCCAGGTCAAGAGACCCTCAGGCAATAGCTGTGGACGTTCTGGTAACACCATGGGTGTACCAGTCGGTGTATGTGTTCCCTCCTCTGCTTCTCATACCAAAGGTACTGAGAATTATAAGACGTAGAGGAGTAAGAACTATACTCGTGGCTCCGGATGGGCCAAGAAGGACTTGGTACCCGGAACTTCATGAGATGCTCACAGAGGACTCAGGGCCTCTGCCGATAAGAAGGGACTTGCTTCAGCAAGTACCATGTCTGTTCCAAGACTTACCGCGGGTGCGTTTGACGGCATGGCGGTTGAACGCCGGATCCTAAGGAAAAAAAAAAAAGGCATTCCGGAAGAGGTCATTCCTACCCTGGTCAAAGCCAGGAAGGAGGTGACCGCACAACATTATCACCACATGTGGCGAAAATATGTTGCGTGGTGTGAGGCCAGGAAGGCCCCACGAAGAAATTTCAACTCGGTCGATTCCTGCATTTCCTGCAAACAGGAGTGTCTATGGGCCTCAAATTGGGGTCCATTAAGGTTCAAATTTCGGCCCTGTCGATTTTCTTCCAGTAAGAATTGGCTTCAGTTCCTGAAGTCCAGAAATTTGACAAGGGAGTACTGCATATACAACCCCCTTTTGTGCCTCCAGTGGCACTGTGGGATCTCAACGTAGTCCTGGGATTCCTCAAATCACGTTGGTTTAAACCGCTCAAATCTGTGGATTTGAAATATCTCACATGGAAAGTGACCATGATGTTGGCCCTGGCCTCGGCCAGGCGAGTGTCAGAATTGGCGGCTTTGTCTCACAAAAGCCCATATCTGATTGTCCATTCGGACAGGGCAGAGCTGCGGACTCGTCCCCAGTTTCTCCCTAAGGTGGTGTCAGCGTTTCATCTGAACCAGCTTATTGTGGTACCTGCGGCTACTAGAGACTTGGAGGACTCCAAGTTGCTAGATGTTGTCAGGGCCCTGAAAATATAGATTTCCAGGACGGCTGGAGTCAGGAAAACTGACTTGCTGTTATCCTGTATGCACCCAAAAAAAAAAAAAAAAAACTGGGTGCTCTTGCTTCTAAGCAGACGATTGCTAGTTGAATGTGTAGTACAATCCAGCTTGCACATTCTGTGGCAGGACTGCCACAGCCAAAATATATAAATGCCCATTCCACAAGGAAGGTGGGCTCATCTTGGGCGACTGCCCGAGGGTTCTCGGCTTTACAACTTTGCCGAGCTGCTACTTGGTCAGGGGCACACCCTGGCTGAGGAGGACCTGGAGTTCTCTCACTCGGTGCTGCAGAGTCATCCGCACTCTCCCGCCCGTTTGGGAGCTTTGGTATAATCCCCATGGTCCTGACGGAGTCCCCAGCATCCACTTAGGACGTCAGAGAAAATAAGATTTTACTTACCGATAAATCTATTTCTCGTAGTCCGTAGTGGATGCTGGGCGCCCATCCCAAGTGCGGATTGTCTGCAATACTTGTACATAGTTATTGTTACAAAAAAATCGGGTTGTTATTGTTGTGAGCCGTCTGTTCAGAGGCTCCTACGTTTGTCATACTGTTAACTGGGTTTAGATCACAAGTTATACGGTGTGATTGGTGTGGCTGGTATGAGTCTTACCCGGGATTCAATATCCTTCCTTATTGTGTACGCTCGTCCGGGCACAGTATCCTAACTGAGGCTTGGAGGAGGGTCATGGGGGGAGGAGCCAGTACACACCACCTGATCCTAAAGCTTTAGTTTTGTGCCCTGTCTCCTGCGGAGCCGCTAATCCCCATGGTCCTGACGGAGTCCCCAGCATCCACTACGGACTACGAGAAATAGATTTATCGGTAAGTAAAATCTTATTATTGTTTTTAGTAGCAGTACTACAAGTCCCAGCAAGCCTCCCCCGCAAGCTGGTACTTGGAGAACCACAAGTACCAGCATGCGGAGGTAAACCGGGCCCGCTGGTACCTGTAGTACTACTACTAAAAAAATACCCCAATAAAAACATAAGACACACACCTTGAAAGTAAAACTTTAATACATACATCCACACCTCCATATACACATACTTACCTATGTTCACACGAGGGTCGGTCCTCTTCTCCATGTAGAATCCATGGTGTACCTGTTGAAAAAATTATACTCACAAAATCCAGTGTAGATGGCTCCTCTTTTAATCCATTTGTAATCCAGGTACTTTGCAAAATAACAAAACGGACACCCGACCTCGCACTGAAAGGGGCCCCATGTTTTCACATGGGACCCCTTTCCCCGAATGCCAGGAACCCCCTCTGACTTATGTCTAAGACGGTTCCATCAGCCAATCAGGGAGCGCCACGTTGTGGCACCCTCCTGATTGGCTGTGTGCTCCTGTAGTGTATGACAGGCAGCACACGGCAATGTTACAATGTAGCGCCTATGCGCTCCATTGTAACCAATGGTGGGAACTTTGTGGTAAGCGGTGAGGTTACTTTCGGTCAACCGCTGACCACAAAGTTCCCACCATTGGTTACAATGGAGCGCATAGGCGCTACATTGTAACACTGCCGTGTGCTGCCTGTCATACACTACAGGAGCACACAGCCAATCAGGAGGGTGCCACAACGTGGCGCTCCCTGATTGGCTGATGGAACCGTCTTAGACATAAGTCAGAGGGGGTTCCTGGCATTCGGGGAAAGGGGTCCCATGTGAAAACATGGGGCACCTTTCAGTGCGAGGTCGGGTGTCCGTTTTGTTATTTTGCAAAGTACCTGGATTACAAATGGATTAAAAGAGGAGCCATCTACACTGGATTTTGTGAGTATAATTTTTTCAACAGGTACACCATGGATTCTACATGGAGAAGAGGGCCGACCCTCGTGTGAACATAGGTAAGTATGTGTATATGGAGGTGTGGATGTATGTATTAAAGTTTTACTTTCAAGGTGTGTGTCTTATGTTTTTATTGGGGTATTTTTTTAGTAGTACTACTACAGGTACCAGCGGGCCCGGTTTTCCTCCGCATGCTGTTACTTGTGGTTCTCCAAGTACCAGCTTGCGGGGGAGGCTTGCTGGGACTTGTAGTACTGCTACTAAAAACAATATTCATTTTTTGTCAAAAAGGCTATCAGCCTCCCATCCGCAGCCCTTGGATGGGGGGGACAGCCTCGGGCTTCACCCCTGGCCCTTGGGTGGCTGGAGGGGGGGGACCC
This sequence comes from Pseudophryne corroboree, assembly GCF_028390025.1. Classification (NCBI taxonomy): domain Eukaryota; kingdom Metazoa; phylum Chordata; class Amphibia; order Anura; family Myobatrachidae; genus Pseudophryne; species Pseudophryne corroboree. The sequence goes on along the minus strand of NC_086454.1, from coordinate 90,544,894 downwards.
CTTGATTGAAGGGGCCCCACTCCTCCAGGGTACCCCGGCCAGGGGTGACTAGTTGGTTATGTAATGCCAGGGCCGCAGGGACCTAGATAAAAGTGTCCCCCGGCTGTGGCATTATGTATCTGGCTAGTGGAGCCCGGTGCTGGTTTCAGAAATACGGGGGACCCCTACGCTTTTTGTCCCCCGTATTTTTGGAACCAGGACCAGGCGCAGAGCCCGGTGCTGGTTGTTTAAATATGGGGGAACCCCTATCATTTTTTCCCCCATATTTTTTCAACCAGGGCCGGCTCAAAGAGCCCGAGGCTGGTTTTGCTTAGGAGGGGGGACCCCACGCATTTTTTTTTAATAAAAAATAACACTTTCCCACCCCTTCCCACTGAAAAACATGCACGGATCTCATGGATCCGTGCATGCCTATCCAAACACGGGGAAAAAAAGCAGGTCTGTTTATTTTTAGCACTTTTTCACGAATTGTATTTCAGCACGGCAGTGTTTGGCTATTGTCGGCAGTGTTTGTGATTTGCACTTTTTAGTAAATTACCGATTTCTACCAAATTGCAGGCGTATTTGACTGATGGTGTATTGATTCGTAATTTTTTCCTAGGACTTCCAAAATAATACGAATGCCCTCATCACTGCCGAGATTTGAGTTTAGTAAATTCCCGAGATGACACTTTGAAGAAAAAACATCATCTCGGTCAAAATCGGGACCTTAGTAAATATACCCCATGGTCAAAATACTGTCATTTAAAATACTGACAAGGTCAAAATACTGACATTTAAAATGTCGACAGGTCAAAAAATCAACGTGAGTTTTTTATGATTTTTTAATTGAAACCGACTTGTTCATACTTTGCCATCCCAGTGGACCTGGAGGAGGAATATAATAGTCTGCCGGGATATCATATATATCCCTTCTGCCTACTATAAGTGTCCTACACATGAAGGTCAGTAACAAAATACACAATACAATTACTGCAGAGCGTACTTAAAAATAGGTAACTGTTACTATTCATTTAGGGATGCGGTCAATTTACCTACAATCAAAATCCCGACCGTCAAAATACCGACAACCATTGACCGATGTTCAAAATCCCGACAAGGTCAAAATCTCGACATTTAAAATACCTGCAAGGTCATAATACCGACATTTAAAATGTTGACAGGTCAAAAAGTCAACATGAGTTTTTCATTGAAAGCGACTTTGTCAGCGTCCGGAGTCTTACCGGTACGCTGGGGCCGCGGGGCTGGCTTCCTTGGCGATGTGCGGGCAGCGGCGGAGGTGGGCTGTTGCGCCGGATCCGTGGGCAGCAGTAGCGGCGGTGAGGGGGTCCGCTCGTGGCGGCGGGACGCCGCTACAGTGGGTCGCTCTTGCTGAGCCGTTGCTAGGAGACCAGGGGCAGTGAGCAATGTGGCTTTGCAAAAAGGTCTGCATTACTGGGCGCCGCCATGTTGGAGACCAAGTTTTGAGCATAGTTCCTGTTTCCTGTTTCTTCCAGCCAATCCAGGGGAAGCTCTCCCTATAAAAGGGGGCTGGTTTAGGACAGGGATGCCAGTGCTTCAAGTTACAACCCTGTTGTAGGTGCTTTAGCCTGTGCTCCCAAGATTCCTGCTGTATTCTGGTTCCTCCTGATCCTGCTTGGTCGGTTCTCTGTTGCTGCTGCTGCCCTGCCGTTTCTACCCTGCTACTGCCTGTGGAAGCGCTCCTGGGAAACCCGGTCCAGTAAGACTCTTTGGGCACAGTCTGCCCCGGGTCTTCTGCCTCGTTTTTCAAGCCACACTCCACAGATCTCCTTCACCAGCCACGCCTCTGTACCACCGACCACAGCCTGCAGATTATTATCTTCAGCCTCGTTTTCCAAATCACAGTCCACAGTCCTTGTCTCAAGCCACGTCTTCAACCACCATCCACAGTTCCACAGTTCATCATCTACAGTCTCGTCTTACAAATCACAGGCCACAGTTCTTCGCCTCCAGCCACGTCTTTAACCATCGTGACCCAGCCTCGGTTCTCTCAGCCCTGTACATAATAAATACTTTCCATTGACTCTCAACACCCGCCTACGTTCTTCATTGCTCCGTGTCCCATTCAAAGGAACTATATCCAGCCCCCTCATCTGGTTCATTCACAGCCTGCTACCTTCTCGGGCAAATCTCAGCTGCCGGATCCTCAAACTCTGCTAGACGTGACAGACTTGTCCATACTTTACTATCCCAGTGGACCTGGAGGGGAATATAATAGTGTGCCTGAAGCATGGCGAGAACAGCGAGGGGACGCGGTACACTTATACGGTGTCCCTGTCGACCTATGTTGACATACACAGCAATTTTTTTTTGACCTGTCGACATTTTAAATGTCGGTATTTTGACCTTGTCGGTATTTTAAATGTTGCTATTTTGACCTTGTCTGTATTTTGACCTTGTCGGAATTTTGACCGTCGGTCAATTGGTGTCGGAATTTTGACTGTCAGGATTTTGATTGTAGGTATTTCATACTAAACCCATCTAAACAGAGCAGGGAGGTGAGCCAGGAGCGCTCAGCTGCTCAGGGGGTGCTGGGTACGCCCCCAAAATAAAAAAAATGGGGGATGTGTTGTGAGGCCGTTCCCACCCAATCGAGGCCATTCAAACATTCTGCTAATGGCCATACCTCTTTTTAGGGCATGCGCAGCTGTGGCGCGCAAGAGTCAGAACTACAACACAGGACATTGTGTTTGTACCCTTGTCACCCACTGTCTTTCCCTGTCACCCACTGCCCCCCATCACCCTCTGCCTCCTCCTGCACTCCGCTGTTACCTTCTGCCACCCCTTGCTTTAATTTCTTTCCCCCTGCCTTACGCTGTCACCCTCTGCCTATCCCTGTCACCCATTGGTGTGTCTCATATTGTAAACTTGGGTTGGGGTAGAGGAGGGGGGGCCCAAAATATATTTTTTCACCTGGGCGCACCACTCACTAGTTCCGCCACTGGCGCAAGTGTCCAGAATCAAACGCATCAAAACATAGGAGGTATGTAGTAGTGCAGCAAACATTTTCACCGAATGTTAGGGCTACAGTAATTCAGATGTGGTTGGAGCTTGCATCGCTGTTGCTTACTTGCCCCCTGTGTGTGAGTGCTTGTGCTAGGTGTGAACAAAAGTAGGAAGTGACTGAGACAATGTTCCTCGTAAATAGTGGAAGTAGTGGGCGGAGTGCCGTAACTAGACATTTTAGCACTGTGTGCAAGAAACGGCATTGGCGCCCCCCTCTCCCATATGCAAAATAGGGGCACTGCGCATCAAAAATATAGGGGCATGACTTCACGGGGAAGGGGTGAGGCTACAAAATAATACCAATTCATATTACGGTACACAGTAGTCTCCATTATAAAAATTACGCCGCACAGTAGCGCCACTACACCAGGTAGAGCCCCTTTTACACATTACGGCAGGTAGAGTCCCCTTTTTACACATTACGGCAGACAGCGTCCCCTTTTTACACATTACAGCAGACAGAGTCCACCTTTTACACATTACGGCAGACAGAGTCCCCCTTTTTTACACATTACGGTAGACAGAGTCCCCCTTTTCACACATTACGGTAGACAGAGTCCCCCTTTTTACACATTACGGCAGACAGTCCCGCTTTTTACACATTATGGCAGACAGTCCCGCTTTTTACACATTATGGCAGACAGTCCCACTTTTTACACATTACGGCAGACAGTCAGGCTCCTCGGTGCAGGCAGTCAGGCAGATCCCAGGCTGTGGAGCAGAAGGAGGAGGGAGGGGGACTCGGGAGCTTCCCTCATCTCTGCATTAACAGCGGCGGCCAACCTATGTGGAAGGAGAGGGACAGCTGCAGCGGCGCCGCCACCAATTACAGTGTGCTGCTGCGGCCCCTCCCTTCTCCCCGGCCCCCGGAGCTGCTGCTCCTCTTCCTGCTCAGGCGGCTTGTAATGAGTCAGTTTGACTTATTACAATGCCGCTGACTAAAGTCCCCTTGGAACGGGGATGCGGCCATTTGCACCCTCAGGGCGACTGCGCTATGTGCCAGGCACACCTGACACACACGTAGTTACGGCCCTGAGTGGGCGCTGTAAATAACATCTCATCGCTCTTCCCCTCTCAAAGCAGAGCCAACCATTGCATGATTTTGATTGATATTCATGAGGCTGCAGACCATGAATTTTTAAAGTACCACTGGCCTTCCAAACTTATAATAAAAAATATTTATGAACATATAATCCCTGTATATAACAGGAAGGAATAACAGTATAACCAAAAAGCATGATAGTTACTCGTTAGCCTTCAAACTCTCCATTATCTGCTGTATATAGATCCGTTATTTCAATTATTCACCAAATTTAAAATACTAATAGTGGCACAATAGCCATTATTATTATTAACCTTTATTTATGAGGCGCCACAAGGAATACGCAGCGCCCAATTACAACGAATAAGGAAAACAGTGACTTACAGTCCAGTCTCCTAGTGTGTCCTAGTTGCATCACAATGCAACCAAAACGCATTTTCAGCAAAAAAAGATGCTTGACGCTAGCAGAATTGCACAGGGCCGGTGGCTCACTCATGCCAGACATTTCACGCTGCGTGGTGAATTGAGGCTGGATGTATGAGGGCGCATCTGTACATTACATAGCTACATGCATTACATATTTAATGAGTTCTTAAAGTTAAGTTAAAAACATGTACTTTAAGAGGTCTATTCATGAAGAACCAATCAGCATTGAAGTAACATTTAGAATTTGCATACTATGAAATTATACAGAGCAGCTGATTGGTTGCCATGGGCAACTTCTCCACTGGCTCACTTCTCCACTCTATTCACTGCTTCATGAATAGACCCCCTAATGAGAAGTTTTACAGGGTCATAGCATTTTCTAGGGTGATTCCACACTTTTTTATTATAACACTTATTAATTGTATTAATTTGTAATTATTACATTAATTAATGAAAATGTGAATGGAATATTTTCTTTGTTTTGTATCCTGTTATATACCTGTGTTTTAATTTACATTTAAATTATTATTATTTTTTATGTCAAATGCCATATTACATTTAATTTTTATTAATTCATAACGCACATTTCAAGCATACGTATAATATCCGTATAGTCTACAGATTAAGGGGGATCAGTATGAGATACCGGTGGTCGGGATCCTGGCAGTCAGGAGTACCACGCCGGAAATCCGGCGGCGAGTGCAGAGTGTCACCTTGCGTGCTCATTCCGACCGCCGGTATTCCAGCTGGTGTCGGGATTCCGGCGTTAGTATCCTGACCGGTGGTCAATTGACTGCCTCTCGATTAAGGACCCTATTTAGCACTGGTCGGAGATGCATTACGCACGCATTCTCCCGACCCATGCTGCAGTGCGCATGCACACTGGCTAAAATGCGCGTGCTGTCATATTGCAGTCGCATCCCTGAAGGATGCGACTGCTACATAATTGACAATGCTGGTCATTTGGGGGGCGTTCAGGGGGAGCGGATAAGCGATGTTTTGGGGAAAATGGGGAACAGGACAGCATAGTTTTCGGGGCAGCCATATAACGTCACGCGCGGCCACTGTGATGCAATACATAACAGCGTATATGGATATATACACCTGGCGCCGTCACTAATCAAGTCAGAGCAGCTCATCTCTGGGAATTGATCCCAATATCCCCAAATTCTAAAGGAAATAAGCAAAAAAATGAGACTGCGCTTCTGACTTAGATGTGTATTTATATATTAACACATCAAAACAAATTACAATACATAGATACTGGCCAGTATCCTATAATATACATATACAGGTTGAGTATCCCTTATCCAAAATTCAAAATCCCACATTTTTGGTTCCCCTAATGAGATAATGACACATATATTTATATATTATATTATATATCTATATAATATATCTATATATACACATAATATATAATATATATGTCATTATTTCAGTGGGGGACCCAAAAATGTGGGATTTAGAATTTTAGATAAGGGATACTCAACCTGTAATACATAAAAAACAAATACAATTATATTATATACCTCCGCTGTGGCAATATATTAGTCCCAAATCTATGTATGGGTAATCAGCACTAAAATTCCTACTTAGGATAGTAAATTTAAAAACAGTCCCATTGAAGCATCAGTTGAGAATAAAACTAAGATCCACGTTAAGAATTAAATGAGCACAGTTAGTATAGCGACAAAGCTTTTTCCACAGTGTTAGCACTTCCACAGTGGTTAGTAATAGAAGCTCATAGTTCATGCAATATGCACATGCATAAATTCAGCAGTAGAGTATAGATAGACAGCAGATAGTATAGAAAGCACCATGCGATGCAATCAATAAAGATACCTCTCCCAGTGAAATGATTTTAGCAGGCAGCTTTTCTCCTGAAATTGGGGGTCATTCTGACCCGATCACATGCTACAGTTTATCGCAGCGGCCGAAGGCCGTAGGCCCGCTATGATCGCCTCTGCCTGTCAATACGGTCGCTGGGCAGGGGGGGGGGGGGGCCAGAATGGTGGCATTTGGCCGCCGTTTCGTGGACGCGGTCCGGCCAACGCAGGCGTGACCGGACTGAACGGGTAACGTCACACGCAGCCGCTGCGGGCCGGAGAGCGGCGCTGGTCGGGAGCTACTGTTGAAGTGCAACGGCACTGACATGCGGGGCGGGTTAGCCCTGTGCTGGGCATCCCCCCGCATGTCAGTGTGAATGATCGTAGCTGTGCTAAATTTAGCACAGCTACGATCATCTCGGAATGACCCCCATTGTGCGCTAGTGGGTACATGACAACGTAGCACCTGCCTTCGCAGCTAGGCAACCCTAGTTTTGCGGGGACGGCGATGCGGTCGCAGTTAAATTGCAATCGCATCGCTGGCAGGCATTTGCATGCTGGGCGGCCTTGCTCTGCGCTGGGCGGCTCCCAGCATGCTCATTAAGGGCCTACGTTTGTCAATAAATATACTTTTTTTTAACACACAGTATCACCTGCTGGTCAAAAGTGGCACTGCAGTGTTTTTCACAATATTTTTTTACCTTGCAGTGCGTCAGGAATCTGTAATACGCCCCACCAATCACTCAGACATGCCTATGCTGTACATACACGCTGCACTATCTAGATTAGTGCTAAATATTGTTATATTTTACTTATGTCTGAATCTGCAGCATTCTTAAATTATAACCGGGTTTTACTCACATATTATATATACTTGCACCAAGTACTACCGATATGTTTCTTATTAGAGATAAATACTTACATGTATATAAAGCCATCTGTTCTTTAGTGATACTTTGTTCCCTACAAGCTGCTGTTATCTTCTCTGTTTACCGGTGAATATTGTAAAACACCACTTACAGTGCTGGAATGACAGAAGGTATCGCTGCATATAAATGTAATTGTATATCATTAACTGGAGACTAAAAACATATTATTTGTAGAGCATTCAGAAACAGAGATGTAGGTATTTCCATAACTGAAATTGCATGTGGAGGAAACAGCTCTTCAGTGACCATTTACTTTCTGAGGAAGGGTCAACTAGAAAAGAAGAGATCCGTAAGTTAAAGGACTACTAAACAATAAATGGAAATGACTCGTATAAAACACAGGGGAAGATTTATCAAAGCTTGGAGAGGAATAATGTACCAACCAATCATCACCTGTCATTTTCAAACACAGCCTATAAAATGGCAGTTAGCAGCTGATTGGCTAGTACTTTACCTTTATCTCTCTTCAAGCATTGATACATCTCCCCCACAGTGACAGATTTATCATACCTTCTAAAAAGGACATCCAATTAGATTCTAGCTATAATTTTATAGACTGAACTAGATAAACGATAAGCTAGAATCTGATTGGTTGATTAGGGCAACTTCTCCACCTCCATTTAGAGCAGGGATGGGAAACCTTCGTCCCTCCAGCTGTTGTTGAACTAAACATACCAGCATGCCTTGCTACACTCTTGATATTTGGCCATGCTAAAGCTGTTGCAGGGCATGCTGGGATGTGTAGTTGAACAACAGCTGGAGGGCCTAAGGTTCCCCATCCCTGAGGCATCACAAGGGGGTTGCGGGCCACCCTGGCCATGTAATGCATATTTACCAGTCTGCAGCCAGACCTGACCACCAGCCCATGGGCTCGATTCAGACCTGATCGCTGCTGTGCTTTTTTGCAGCGGTCTGCGATCAGAAAGCCGCCACGGATAGAGTGAAAACCCGCCCTGTACAAGTGTGCGAATGCAGGTGTACACAAATTCAGCCAGACAGCGGACATCTACAAATCCGTTCGCAACTCACCATCAAATGATTTTTCCATACTGTGCGTAGCCCAGGACTTACTCCTACAATGGGGCGGTATTCAGTATGCAGGCTGTTGGGATCCCGGCGCTCAGTATACCGGCGCCGCAAACCCGACACCCAGCATACCGACAAGTATTCTCCCTCTTGGGGGTCCACGACTCCCCTGGAGGGAGAATAAATAGCGTGGTTTTATGTGAGCATAAACTTGACGGACCTCTGTTAAGTTCCAAACAAAACCATGAATTATCCTATGGAGAGGTCATTTACTGTAGTCCTTTCTTCTAGCACAGGGAACAAAACTTTAAATATTAACATTGACAATGGTGATGCCAATGGGGACGCTGTGGTAAGACTGGCTGCTCTTTGTAGTTCAGCAACAGCCTAAAGAAGAAATAATAAAACATTGATATACTGTAGTTATCCTAGAGATACATCATCATTTTAGATGCCTGCTATCCCAGAGGTGGAACATACTTGTGCAGCGTAGACACCATGCTGTTACTTGTCACACACCATTAGCTTCTATAATTAATAAGTGAGAGAAAAACAATTATGTGCCCAAGAGCATTACTCTAATCTTGGGGTCATTGTTAGTAAGTGACTAAACTAGTCTCAGAAGGCACTGAAAGGTTTGCTAGATCACACTACATCATAGTAAAATACTATGGGGTATATGCAATTCCGGGCGAATTGCGGCTTTTTTCCGCCCGTTTTTAAATTCGACACAATTCGACTGTCGAATTCCGGCCGGCAAGTGCCGGAATTCGACATATTCAATAAAAAACGGATTCGACAGTCCCGCTGTCGAAAAACGGACCAATTGACGGATAAGTGCGTCCTGGATTCGACTTTTCCGACGGCGCAAAAATGGTTAAAAAACACAGAAAAAATTGTGTGGGGTCCCCCCTCCTAAGCATAACCAGCCTCGGGCTCTTTGAGCCGGTCCTGGTTGTAAAAATACGGGGAAAATATGGACAGGGGATCCCCCGTATTTTTAGAACCAGCACCGGGCTCTGCGTCCGGTCCTGGTGCAAAAAATACTGGGGACAAAAAGCGTAGGGGTCCCCCGTATTTTTTGAACCAGCACCGGGCTCCACTAGCTGGAGAGATAATGCCACAGCCGGGGGACACTTTTATACCGGTCCCTGCGGCCGTGGCATTAAATCCCCAACTAGTCACCCCTGGCCGGGGTACCCTGGAGGAGTGGGGACCCCTTAAATCAAGGAGTACCCCCGTCCAGCCACCCAAGGGCCAGGGGTGAAGCCCGAGGCTGTCCCCCCCATCCATGGGCTGCTGATGGGGGGCTGATAGCCTTGTGTAAAATCAAAGAATATTGTGGGGGGGGTTTCAGAAGAACTACAAGTCCCAGCAAGCCTCCCCCGCAAGCTGGTACTTGGAGAACCACAAGTACCAGCATACGGGGGTAAAACGGGCCCGCTGGTACCTGTAGTTCTTCTGCAAAAAAATACCCAAATAAAAACAGGACACGCACACCTTGAAAGTAAAACTTTATTACATACATGCCAACACACACATACTTACCTATGTTCACACGCCGACTGTGTCCACGTCTCCAAGTCTGTCGACGTCTACAAGAATCCGGGGTACCTGAAAATAAAATTATACTCACCTAAATCCAGTGTGTCCTGTTCTTTTTTTTGTAATCCACGTACTTGGCAAAAAAACAAACCGCATTTACCCGGACCACACACTGAAAGGGGTCCCACATGGGACCCCTTTCCCCCGAATGCTGAGACCCCCCGTGACTCCTGTCACAGAGGGTCCCTTCAGGCAATCAGGGAGCGCCACGTCGTGGCACTCTCCTGATTGCCTATGCGCGTCTGAGCTGTCAGACAGCGCATCGCACAGCCTCTCCATTATCTTCAATGGTGGGAACTTTGCGGTCAGCGGTGAGGTTACATGGGACCCCTTTCAGTTCGTGGATCGGGTATGCGGTTTGTTTTTTTGCCAAGTACGTGGATTACAAAAAAAAGAACAGGACACACTGGATTTAGGTGAGTATAATTTTATTTTCAGGTACCCCGGATTCTACTTGGAGACGTGGCCAGAGTCGGCGTGTCAACATAGGTAAGTATGTGTGTGTCAGCATGTATGTAATAAAGTTGTACTTTCACGGTGTGCGTGTCCTGTTTTTATTTGGGTATTTTTTTTGCAGAAGAACTACAGGTACCAGCGGGCCCGTTTTACCCCCTCATGCTGGTACTTGTGGTTTTCCAAGTACCAGCTTGCGGGGGAGGCTTGCTGGGACTTGTAGTTCTTCTGCAAGAAACAATATTCTTTGATTTTACACAAGGCTATCAGCCCCCCATCCGCAGCCAATGGATGGGGGGGACAGCCTCGGGCTTCACCCCTGGCCCTTGGGTGGCTGGAGGGGGGGACCCCTTGATTTAAGGGGTCCCCACTCCTCCAGGGTACCCCGGCCAGGGGTGACTAGTTGGGGATTTAATGCCACGGCCGCAGGGACCGGTATAAAAGTGTCCCCCGGCTGTGGCATTATCTCTCCAGCTAGTGGAGCCCGGTGCTGGTTCAAAAAATACGGGGGACCCCTACGCTTTTTGTCCCCCGTATTTTTTGCACCAGTACCGGACGCAGAGCCCGGTGCTGGTTCTAAAAATACGGGGGACCCCCTGTCCATTTCCCCCCCGTATTTTTTACAACCAGGACCAGCTCAAAGAGCCCGAGGCTGGTTATGCTTAGGAGGGGGGACCCCACGCATTTTTTTTCTAAATTTTAACCCATTCCCACCCCTTCCCACTAAAAACCATGCTCTCTTAATTTTAGTCAGTTAAAAAAAAATATATTATTTAAAAAAATATATAAATAATAGTTGTAAATCCTAATAGACAAACCAAGTACCAAATCCCTTCTAATATAAATAGATATGCTATTAGCAATAAAAAAAAACACTAAAAAAAACATGTTTTAAATTTTTTTTATTAGATTCCGCCAGCAAAGTGAGGCGGAATGAAATTGACGAAATTACTGTCGAAAAGCACTGTTGTCGAATTGACATTCTTCAATTGAATATACTTTTGTCGAAAAGCCGCATTTTTACCATTGCAGACATGTCGAATTTGACAACTGTCGAATTTGACAACTGTCGAATTTGAAAAGTCCGTTTTTTTGTCGAAAAGTACTGTATTGCATTGTCGAATCCAATTCGACATTTTTTTGTCGAAAATGCTCCGTTTTTCGACTTTGCCGGCAATTCGACCACAATTGCATATACCCCTATGTATAAATCCTTCTATACAGGCCTGATGCCAAAGCACAGTCACATACCCCCTAGCTGTCCTGTCGTTCTGAGTCATATTGAGGCAGGTACCCTTTCAAAATGTTGCTGTGTGAGCCCCAAAGTTCTAGCTACGCCCATGCTCCCAACTATAAAGTAGTTATATCGGGTGGTATTCATGTGACCGCCGGTCAGCTGACCGACAGTCACATGACCTCCTCCACCAGCCCGACGGGTCACTGTCCCGATGGTCGGCATGCCGACCAATAGGGACTATTTCCACTCATGGGTGTCCACGACAACCATAGAGTGGGAATAGAACCCGTGGCGACCACAGGTCGCCACCGAGCCCGCAAGGGGCTTGCTGCACTCGCCCCTCCCCGCCGGGATCCCGGCGTCGGTATGCTGCCGGGATCCCGGCGTCAGTAAGCTGACCGGCGGTCAGGAGACCGCCGGTCAGCCGTACTACACCCGTTATATCCCACTCATAGGGGGGTATTCAATGCTCGTTGGATTCTTTCCAACGTAAAGGATCCCATAATGTAGTATTCAATGAGCGGCCAAATCCTGTCGGATTTGGCCATTCCCGACAATGCCAATACAACTTTTTTTTTAAGATTTGGCCACAGAATCCAACAAAACACGTGAATCCGCGGCTAATCCGCTGATGCATATGTTTTCCAACAAGTCAGACTTGTCGACCTGTCGGAAAAATGGTAGCCCAATTGAAGAGGTCAGAACAGTTTCCGACCTAAAAAAGTTAGAAACTGCCATCTTTCCAACAAGACGGCAGTTCCGATAGCAATTGAATACCCCTCTAGTATGCGTGTGACTCACTTTTCAAAGGATCCTTTCAGGACGTGGATTTTACCCTATTTGGTCTCAAATGGATCAATAAAGAATTAAAGATATTGAATTTTCCATTTCAACTATGATGGATAAAGTAAGAAGCACATATATTTTGATTGTCCCTGTTATAGTGGAAAATAACTTAGGGCTGTCTATTTGAAGCAGTGCACAGTACATGGGAAATGTTTTATTACAGGAGGAGAGTGTGTCTGTAATTATACTTCTCCCATACAGGTTTAGGCCTTCGGCATAGAAATCATTTTTAGGTAATACAAACGGTCCCAATGTCCCTTTGCTCCCGTGATTTACTGTATTTACACCATAAATAAGACTATACACAGCAGTATTTTAGAAGATAAAACTGAAACATTTATTGAAAGCTTGAAACTAAAGGCCTGGAGTACATAGTACGTGATGAGGCACTTGTTGGCCAATGTAATAAAGCTTCAAAAGTACAAAAGTGAAACCTGTAATAAAATATCCACTCCCTCTCATGAGTAATTAAAGATATAAATAAGGGGGGTGCTCATTTACGTGAAAAGGTCACTATCCCTTCAGCACTCTGTTATAGTGAAGACGAAGTGCAAAGTTCTTTCTATGCTTTACCTAGCATTGTACTTTCGACGTCAATGGTGCATAGTGCAAAGTGTTTTCTATGCTTTACCTAGCATTATAGTTTTGGCGCCAGTGTGCATAATCTGTTAATACACAGTACATAAATAAATAGTAACAGTTACCTACTTTTAAGTGCGCTCTGCAGTAATTGTATTGTGTATTTTGTTACTGACCTTCGTGTGTAGGACACATTAGGTGAGATTCAAATGAGATATCATGCTCAATTTCCTTTCTAAAATGATCTCCGTTATCGCGCATGTTGCGCCCATAGTAATCAGGTTTAGCTGTGTAAAGGGTTGGGTGCCTCGCTGCTCCAGGGGTAGCCAGCTGAAATAATGATACAACGTCCCTGAGGACAGAAACAGAATGGGTGAGGAAAGGGGTGAAAAGAATTGAATACCGCACTTATAGTGGGCAGAAGGGATACATATGATATCCTGGCAGACGGAATGCCAGCTGTCACTATACCAGCCACAGCATTCCATCTGCTAGAATCCTAGCAGCGTGTCCTCTCGCGGGCTTGCTGCATTCGCCACGCATCGGGCACAGTGGCTCTCCTCATTTGCCACAGGTTCTATTTCCACTCAGTTGGTGGCACAGACCCACCAACCGACTGGAAATACTGAGCATTTGTTGGGATTACGGACGTCGGTATTGCACCAGCTGTTGGGATTCTGGTGTCGGTCTCCTGAACGCCGAGATCCCGACAGCTGGTATATTGACTGCATCCTGTACAGAACTATACACAGTATTTAGCAGACTGGAGAAATGTATTCACTAACCAGTCCATTCAGGAGTCAATGAAAGCATAAGGGCTATTAAACGGCTAGACTAACCTGTACCCAACCAGATAAGAACCATCACAGCAGAGCTGTAACAAGATGTTTCATTACCATGGGTGAAAAAGAACACATGGCCATCATTTCCATTCATTTTGGGCAGGGGTGTTAGTAGGGACCCTGGGCAGGGTTGTATGTTGTACCCCACTAGTTACAACTCTGATCATGGGTTGGAGTTTCAATTGACCATCTCATTCCTTCAAGGAAGTCTGTATTACTACCTGCACATGACTGCTGCTAGTGGGAAGTATGACCGGGATGGTGCACCTGTCAAACCATAATGCAGGTGTACTAAGGCGAGATCAGGTGGGACAGAAACCTCCCATGGAGTGTATATAACTTCTTTTGATTAAATTCTGATTTTACTGCAAGCTTTATAATAGTTCCCAAATTCGATCCTCAAGGCACCCCAACCGTGCAGGTTGTACATATATCCATGGATCAGCACAGATGGTTAAATCAAATTGACTGAGGTAATAATTAAGGGGTCTATGTACTAATCCTTGGAGAGATATAAAGTGGACGGAGATAAAGTATCAGCCAATCAGCTCCTAACTTTCATGTTACAGGCTGGATTTAAAAAATTACAGCTAGGAACTGGTTGGTACTTTAGCTCCGTCCACTTTATCTCTCGCCAAGGATTAGTACATAGACCCCTATGTCACCTGTGGCCAAACATGGATATACCCAAGATCTGGACTGCTATGCTGGGTACACACCAATCCTCGAAAAAATCAGTCTTCAGATCAGACTGATTATACAATCTTACTGCAGACCTGCTCACAGATTCTACATACAATCCTCGCTGCTCATATCTCCAAAACCATGTTGCACTGCAGGGGAGGCAGATATAACATGTGCAGAGAGAGATTTAAGTGGGTTATATTGTTTCTGTGCAGGGTAAATACTGGCTGTTTTATTTTTACACTGCAATTTAAATTTCAGTTTGAACACACCCCACCCAAATCTAACTCTCTCTGCACATGTTATATCTGCCTCCCCTGCAGTGCACATGGGCCCTCATTCCGAGTTGTTCGCTCGCAAGGCGATTTTAGCAGAGTTACACACGCTAAGCCGCCGCCTACTGGGAGTGAATCTTAGCTTCTTAAAATTGCGAACGATGTATTCGCAATATTGCGATTACAAACTACTTAGCAGTTTCAGAGTAGCTTCAGACTTACTCGGCATCTGCGATCAGTTCAGTGCTTGTCGTTCCTGGTTTGACGTCATAAACACACCCAGCGTTCGCCCAGACACTCCTCCGTTTCTCCGGCCACTCCTGCGTTTTTTCCGGAAACGGTAGCGTTTTTATCCACACGCCCCGAAAACGCAGTGTTTCCGCCCAGTAACACCCATTTCCTGTCAATCACACTACGTTCGCCGGAGCGAAGAAAAAGCCGTGAGTAAAAATACTATCTTCATTGTAAAATTACTTGGCGCAGTCGCAGTGCGAATATTGCGCATGCGTACTAAGCGGAATTTCACTGCGATGCGATGAAAATTACCGAGCGAACGACTCGGAATGAGGGCCATGGTTTTGCCCATTAGCTAACAAATTTGCTGCTGCGATCAGATCTGAATTAGGCCCATTGACCCATAGATTACCCTTCTCACAAACAACCTGTTGGCTGCCTCCTACCAGTGACCTCTATATAATATAGAGAGCATCGCAGTGACAGCCAGATAATACAGAGAATACAACAACGATGACCAGATAATACAGAGTATTGTAGTGGCCAACATATAATGCATTGCCATTATGACCATAAAAGACAAGAGAGCATTGCAGTAACCACAATATGAGATACAGATGGAGCCCTCCTCATGTATTCCTTTAATAGGATTAACTGAGCCAGGGCAGTTGGACTTAATCCCCTGCTGTAATGACTTAATCCCCTGCTGTATTGTTCTCTCTGTATTGTATTGCAGCTGAGAACAATAGAGGAAAGCCTTATGCTAATAAGCCTCGGTGCACCTAGGTGCAGCAGAGAAGGCTAGATGAGCGAGGCTCCATCTGTAGGGAGCGATTCTGTAATACTGTTTACTGAAAATCACATCTAGTATATAGTATTACAGACGTGCGTGCCACAGCTGTCAGTGACATATACTGAGAATTACACGCTTTACAAAGGATTACGCAAGTGGTACTGTGCAGCTGTCAGTGACATATACTGAGAATTAAGGGCCTAATTCAGTAAGGATATTGCTATCCTTTTGCACGCATGCTGGGGGCTGCCCAGCGCTGGGCAAGGCCACCCAGCATGCTGACCGGAGTCCCCCCCCCCCCCCCACATTGCTACAAGCAGAAATTGTGATTGCCTCGCAATTTCTGCTTGTTAGCAGAAACTAAGGTTGACTCCTGCCGGCGCAGCTTAGCTGTGGCCGCAGGAGTCCCTGCGCCAGCTTACCTGTCGCGGCTGCGTGTGACATCACGCAGCCACCGCGCCGCCGTTCCGCGTGCACAACCCGCCATCCAGGTTGCCCCGCCCCCGCAATGCTCCGTTTCCTCCCTGAAAATGGAGCGTTGCTGCCCCCCTCCCGCCCCGCGACCGCCTCTGCCTGATTGACAGGCAGAGGTGAACGCATTTTCTGCGCCCCCCCCGCAGAAAATGTGGAAGCATGCGCAGTAGGGCCTGCTGTGCATGCGCATGTGGCACCCCCGCAACATTTCCGGGCGGATCACGATTTGCGATCCGTCCGGAATTAGCCCCTAAATCCAGTATTCAGTATTACATAATTGGGGTGGCGTGGCACTCAGGGATATTTCGAGGGGTATCCAATTAGCCGCGGTAACACGGTTTCTCTAACGTCCTAGTGGATGCTGGGGACTCCGTAAGGACCATGGGGAATAGACGGGCTCCGCGGGAGACAGGGCACTCTAAGAAAGAATTAGGACTACTGGTGTGCACTGGCTCCTCCCTCTATGCCCCTCCTCCAGACCTCAGTTAGAATCTGTGCCCGGACGGAGCTGGGTGCATTTTAGTGAGCTCTCCTGAGCTTGCTAATAAGAAAGTATTTTGTTAGGTTTTTTATGTTCAGAGAGATCTGCTGGCAACAGACTCTCTGCTACGTGGGACTGAGGGGAGAGAAGCAAACCTACTAACTGCGGATAGGTTGCGCTTCTTAGGCTACTGGACACCATTAGCTCAAGAGGGATCGAACACAGGAACTCACCCTTGGTCGTCCGTTCCCGGAGCCGCGCCGCCGTCCCCCTCGCAGAGCCAGAAGACAGAAGCCGGCGAGTGAAGCAAGAAGACATCAAAATCGGCAGCAGAAGACTCCTGTCTTCATATGAGGTAGCGCACAGCACTGCAGCTGTGCGCCATTGCTCCCACACTAACCCACACACTCCGGTCACTGTAGGGTGCAGGGCTCAGGGGGGGGCGCCCTGGGCAGCAATTGAGTACCTCCTGGCAAAATAGAGCATATATACAGCTGGGCACTGTATATATGCACGAGCCCCCGCCAATATTTTTCACAAAATCGCGGGACAGAAGCCCGCGCTGAGGGGGCGGGGCTTCTTCCTCAGCACTCACCAGCGCCATTTTCTCTCCACAGCTCCGCTGAGAGGAAGCTCCCCAGGCTCTCCCCTGCAGAAGCACGATAGAAGAGGGTGAAAAAGAGAGGGGGGGCACATAAATTTGGCGTAAAAACAATATATACAGCAGCTACTGGGTTAACACTAAGTTACTGTGTGATTCCTGGGTCATATAGCGCTGGGGTGTGTGCTGGCATACTCTCTCTCTGTCTCTCCAAAGGGCCTTGTGGGGGAACTGTCTTCAAATAGAGCATCCCCTTGTGTGTGGTGTGTCGGTACGTGTGTGTCGACATGTCTGAAGTAGGGGCTCCCCTAAGGAGGAGATGGAGCAAATATGTGTGTGAGAGGGTGTCTCCGTCGACAACGCCGACACCTGTTTGGATATGTGTAAGTGCTAAGGTGAATTTATTGCACAAAAGATTAGAGAACAGACAGGAAATCTACCCATGTCTGTCCTTATGGCGCAGAAACCTTCAGAGTCTCACAATGCTCACTATCCAAAATAATAGACACTGATATCGACACGGAGTTTGACTCCAGTGTCGACTACGATAATGCAAAGTTACTGCCAAAATGGCAGGAAAGTATTCAATATATGATTATTGTAATAAAGATGATTGGCATATCACTGATGACTCATCTGTCCCTGACACAAGGGTACACATGTTTAAGGGGAAGAAAGCTAAAGTAAATTTCCCTCCTCTCATGAGGAAAAAGAGCGTGAATCTCCAGACAAGAGACTGCAGCTTCCCACAAAGAATTCTCAGGCAGTATCCTTTCCCCACTAGGGCCAGGATGTGATCTTCCCCTAGGGTGTCATAGAGAGATATAGAGAGATATATATATATATTAAAGATGCTGTCTTAAGAGATATATATAATCAAACATGCCCAAAGAGACATGGGTATACTGGGTCCTAGAGTCAAGCTATGTCGATTTCTGCTTGACGTGTCCTGTAGAATATGCAATGGACAGATGATGCCAATTTAAGTGGCATATGGAAGGCTGAGGATTGTGTGGAGAAGGGTTCTCGGACCTGGTCTCCACAGCTATAGCTGGTAATTCTGATATTTTGCCTTATATTCCTGCACAGCCTAGGAAAGCACGACATTATCAAATGCAGCCTTTCGAACAAAGAAACAAGAAAGTTGCGTCCTTTCTTGCCTGGGGCGGGGCCAGAGGAAAGAAGCTGCACAACACAGCTAGTTCCCGGGAACAGAAGTCCTCCCCGGCCTCTCTGAAAATCCACCGCATGTCGCTGGGGCTCCACAGGCGGAGCTAGGCCCGGTGGGGGCACGCTTTCGTAAATTCAGCTACAAGTGGGTTCACTCCCTGTTAGATCCCTGGGCAATAGATATTGTATCTCAGGGATACAAGCTGGACTTTGAGAAGATGCCTCCTCACTGACGGCCCTGCCGGCTTCCCCCCATGAGAGGGAAACAGGGTTAACTGCAATTCACAAATTGTATCTTCAACAGGTGGTGGTCAAGGTTCCCCTCCATCAACAAGGAGGGGGTTATTATTCGACCATGTTGTAGTCCCGAAACCAGACGGTTCGGTCAGACCCATATTGAATTTAAAATCCCTGAACATATACCTGAAAAGGTTCAAGTTCAAGATGGAATCGCTAAGAGCGGTCATTGCAAGCCTGAAAAGGGGGAGATTTTATGGTGTCTCGGGGCAAAAAGGAGGTATACCTTCATGTCCCCATTAATCCACCTCATCAGGCGTACCTCAGAATTGCGGTACGGGATTGTCATTACCAATTTCAGACGTTGCCGGTTGGTCTCTCCACGGCCTCGAGAATATTCACCAGGGTAATGGCGGAAATGATGGTGCTCCTGCGGAAGCAAGGTGTCACTATTATCACGTACTTGGTCGATCTCCTAATAAAAGCGAGATCAAGAGAGCAGTTGCTGAACAGCGTATCACTTTCTCTGGAAGTGTAACGGCAACACGGCTGGATTCTATGTATTCCAAAGTCGCAGTTCGTTCCTACAGCTCATCTGCCTCTTCTAGGCATGATCCTAGACACAGACCAGAAAAGGGTTTATCTCCCGATAGAGAGAGCTCAGGAGCTCGTGACACTGGTCAGAAATCTATTAAAACCAAAACAGGTGTCAGTGCATCACTGCACTCGAGTTCTGGGAAGGATGGTGGCATCATACGAGGCCATTCCCTTCGGCAGGTTCCATGCGAGGACCTTCCAATGGGACGTACTGGACAAGTGGTCCGGATCACATCTTCAGATGCATCGGTTAATCACCCTATCCCCCAGGGCCAGGGTGTCTCTCCTGTGGTAGCTGCAGAGTTCTCACCTTCTCGAAGGTCGCAGATTTGGCATTCAGGACTGGGTCCTGGTGACCACGGATGCAAGCCTCCGAGGGTGGGGGGCAGTCACACAGGGAAGAAATTTCCAAGGGCGGTGGTCAAGTCAGGAGACTTGCCTTCACATCAATATCCCGGAATTAAGGGCCATATGCAACGCCCTAAGTCAAGCGGAGAACCTGCTTCGCGACAAATCGGTGCTGATTCAGTCAGACAACATCACAGTAGTGGCTCATGTGAACCGCCAAGGCGGCACAAGGAGCAGAGTGGCGATGGCGGAAGCCACCAGAATTCTTCGCTGGGCGGAGAATCACGTAAGAGCACTGTCGGCAGTGTTCATTCCGGGAGTGGACAACTGGGAAGCAGACTTCCTCAGCTGGCACAACCTCCACACGGGAGAGTGGGGACTTCATCAAGAAGTCTTCACGCAGATTGCAAGGCGGTGGGAACTGCCACAGGTGGACATGATGGCATCCCGCCTCAACAAAAAGCTACAGAGATATTGCGCCAGGTCAAGAGACCCTCAGGCGATTGCTGTAGACGCATTAGTGACACCGTGGGTGTTCCAGTCGGTTTATGTGTTTCCTCCTCTTCCTCTCATAAGAAAGGTGCTGAGAATCATAGGAAAAGGAGGAGTGAAAACAATACTCATTGTTCCGGATTGGCCAAGAAGGACTTGGTATCCAAATCTGCAAGAAATGCTCACAGAGGACCCATGGCCTCTACCTCGCAGACAGGACTTGTTGCAGCAGGGGCCCTGTCTGTTCCAAGACTTACCGCGGCTGCGTTTGTTGGCATGGCGGTTGAACGCCGGATCCTGGCAGAGAAAAGGCATTCCGGACGAGGTTATTCCTACGCTGATAAAGGCTAGGAAGGAGGTGACGGCTAAACATTATCACCGTATATGGCGGAAAAAAAATGTTGCTTGGTGTGAGGCCAGGAATGCCCCTACGGAGGAATTCCAGCTGGGCCGTTTCCTTCACTTCCTACAGTCGGGAGTGACATTGGGCCTAAAATTGGATTCCATTAGGGTCCAGACTTCGGCCCTATCCATTTTCTTTCAAAAAGAACTGACTTCTCTTCCTGAAGTCCAGACGTTTTATAGGGAGTGCTGCATATTCAGCCCCCTTTTGTGCCACCAGTGGCACCTTGGGATCTTAACGTGGTGTTGAGTTTCCTGAAATCTCACTGGTTTGAGCCACTTAAGACCGTGGAGTTAAAATATCTCACGTGGAAAGTGGTTATGCTATTGGCCTTAGCTGCGGCTAGGCGTGTGTCAGAATTGGCGGCTTTGTCATGTAAAAGCCCCTATCTGGTATTCCATATGGACAGGGCAGAATTACGGACTCGTCCGCAATTTCTGCCGAAGGTGGTGTCATCTTTTCATTTGAACCAACCTATTGTGGTGCCTGCGGCTACTCGTGACTTGGAGGATTCCAAGTTACTAGATGTAGTCAGGGCTTTGAAGATTTACGTTGCCAGAACGGCTGGAGTCAGGAAAACTGACTCGCTGTTTATCCTGTATGCATCTAACAAGCTGGGTGCTCCTGCTTCAAAGCAAACTATTGCTCGCTGGATCTGTAACACGATTCAGCAGGCTCATTCTGCGGCTGGATTGCCGCATCCAAAATCAATAAAAGCACATTCCACAAGGAAGGTGGGATCTTGCTTGGGCGACTGCCCGAGGGGTCTCGGCATTACAGCTTTGCCGAGCAGCTACTTGGTCGGGTCCACACTTTGGCAAAATTCTACAAGTTTGATACCCTGGCTGAGGAGGACCTTGTGTTTGCTCATTCGGTGCTGTAGAGTCATCCGCACTCTCCCGCCCGTTTGCGAGCTTTGGTATAATCCCCATGGTCCTTACGGAGTCTCCAGCATCCACTAGGACGTTAGAGAAAATAAGATTTTACTTACCGGTAAATCTATTTCGTAGTCCGTAGTGGATGCTGGGCGCCCGTCCCAAGTGCGGACTTCTTCTGCAATACTTGTATATAGTTATTGCTTACATAAGGGTTATGTTATGGTCGCATCAGGTTTGTCTGATGCTATGCTGTTGTTCATACTGTTAACTGGGTAAGTTTATCACGAGTTATACGGTGTGATTGGTGTGGCTGGTATGAGTCTTACCCTGGATTCCAAAATCCTTTCCTTGTACTGTCAGCTCTTCCGGGCACAGTTTCCTTAACTGAGGTCTGGAGGAGGGGCATAGAGGGAGGAGCCAGTGCACACCAGTAGTCCTAATTCTTTCTTAGAGTGCCCTGTCTCCTGCGGAGCCCGTCTATTCCCCATGGTCCTTACGGAGTCCCCAGCATCCACTACGGACTACGAGAAATAGATTTACCGGTAAGCAAAATCTTATTTTTGCGATATTTTATTGCATTTGCAATAACTTGTTATCCAATTAGTTGTGAAAAGTTAACAGCAAAAAGTCTCCATAGGGTTTATTGCAAATTTCTCTTCACCATCTCTGAGCAGATGGTAAGTAGTGCAAAATCCCTATTTTAAGGTAAAAATATGGGGATTTGGTTCAGAAGCCCTGAGACACCCCCTTAATGACTAATTAAGCACTTGGATGTTTTTAATTATTTTGAATTGCCCAATAATGACATGGCATTTTTGGGGTAAAAAAAAAACAAAGTGATTGAAATTGGGGTACAAGGTATGGGACAGGCATATTGGGGTGCTTTATGAGAGGGATGTGTTTTTAGACTTGCAGGTGGGAATAATTGGTCCGTTTCCACTTTTTTGAAAGTCCCCTAAAATGACCCAAATATGTACTAAGACCCATTGTTATGTACCCCAAATTTAAAGAGAGCGCTTATTTTGCTGAAGAAAAAAATTTGCTTTCTAATATTTTTTTACATTTGTAAAAAATTGCATATAACAGCCATTAGCGATTAGACTTGATTTAATTACAATTATAATTATATTTAATTATAATTTTATTATGACCTCTTATAGACATCTATAATGTTTTCCTATATTAGCTTGGCTTTTTTGGGGGTACATGCAGATTTCCCCATTTTCTCCTATACTTCTCTCTGGTATTGACAGCTAGAATTATCTCGCAAATCCGTTATCGCCATTTTGAAATAGAAACTGTTAGAAAAATGTGAGCGCGTATTCTGCGATAAGCTGATTTATTGGGAGATAGATTTGATAACTTTAGCCGTGATTGTTGACCGTGTTATCACGGCTTATTGGATACTTCCCTTATACCGCTTTCACATTGCAATGCCGGGTCGCACCCAGGAATTGTAAACGGGTCCTTCCCGGGTGCAACCCGACATTGGACCCTTTCAGACTGGCTTCCCGGGTTGGGTGGCCATCGGGGGCAGGGACAAAGGCGGCACCAGCGATGGAGGCGGCGCTGGGAGATGAGCAGTGACATTCGGTGAATTCATTGGCCAGGGAGGCACTCCTGATTCACGCACAATCGTGGTGCAACTGTAAAAAGCTAGGTGGACCAAGAAATTTTCCATCATGGACACATATATGCATATAATCAGAACACACACATATACATACAAGCACAGATATATGCACACACACAACCCACATGTAGTATAGTGTTCATTCTAGCACCCTGCACCTTTCAAAATCCATGCAGTTCCTCTTTCCTGCCTGGGGTGTCGCTCTCTGCTCTGGTGCTTCTCAGCACACACAGGTCTGTATCACAGCACTGAGTAACAGACCAGTGTGCTGAGAAACACCAGAACAGAGAGCGACACCACAGGCAGGAAAGAGAAACTGCACGGATTTTAAAGGTGCAGGGAGCTAGAATGAACACTATAGTATACACACACACACACACACACACACACACACACACACACACACTTACATATGTACACAGTACACAATTCACATACCTGGGGCTGAGGGCAAACTGGTAGCAGCAGCACTGTAAGCCTGAGGACGGAGGGAGCTGCATGCACAGCCAGCAGCTCGCCCCAGACATCTGTATGCAGAGAGCTACAGAGTTCTCTGTTGCTGCTGCCGCAATCGCGGTCACGGCTTTTTCTGAGATGGAGACACAGCTACCTATCTCCATCTCTAACATGAAATATTTGGGCAATGGGGTGGGGATTTTAGTATGCAGAAAGTCTGGACACATGCTGAATGCAAGCCCCGTATTGGCGGCATGCAGCACCCTTCAGTGGCCAGCCCTGACTGAGGCACTTATACTAGTGCTGCTTCTAATATTTGTTCAATGGGTTTTTACAGCCCGGAGCTTGGCCCCGCCCCCTGGTTGTGTTATGTATAAGAGTAATTATTGCAGCTGGTCTGTAGGTTACAGCTCCCAGCTCTGGTTCTGTAAAAAAAAAAAAAAAAAAAGAGCAACAATGTAGTGTGAGTGGCAAGCTGCAGAGATTAACCCTTTCTGTGGCTGCTACACAGGGCAACCAGAGCAGTAGAACTATCACCTAACAAGGGAGAGATTTATCAAAGCTGGAAGAGAGATAAAACGGAGGGAGATCAAGTAACGAATCAGCTTCTGAATGTGTGTGAAAAATAACAGTAGCTGATTAGTGGTAGTTTAACTCTCTCCACTTTGGGGGTAATTCCAAGTTGATCGCAGCAGGAATTTTGTTAGCAGTTGGGCAAAACCATGTGCACTGCAGGGGAGGCAGATATAACATGTGCAGAGAGAGATAGATTTGGGTGCGGTGAGTTCAATCTGCAATCTAAATTGCAGTGTAAACATAAAGCAGCCAGTATTTACCCTGCACAGAAACAAAGTAACCCACCCAAATCTAACTCTCTCTGCACATGTTATATCTGCCCCCCCTGCAGTGCACATGGTTTTGCCCAACTGCTAAAAAAATTCCTGCTGCGATCAACTTGGAATTACCCCCTTCATCTCTCTCCATGCTGTGATAAATCTCTTCCTAGACCTTTTATAACAGAAATGAGCATTAAAACATTTTCTAAACAAAGTCAAGAGAACCATCTGCAAGAATAACAACAATACAAATGTCCCTACATGAAAAGTAGTTTATACATTCAGCCTGTTTAATATGATGTCTTTGCTTTTGTGATAAACTCAGGCTTGGATTATTGCTGCATGTGTGAGGACAAGTTCCAGTAAACAGAACAGGTGACGGACGTGCTGCACATTATTGCGAAATAACTTCACGCTACATAACCATTTATAGATCGCTGCATTTATAAAACTGATTATTATTTTTTTTAGCTTAGTGGTGGAAGCACTCAGATTAAAGGCTTTTTTAAATAGCTTTTTATTTGCTTAATGGATTTATAGAAACACATTTCTCTGACGTCCTAAGTGGATGCTGGGGACTCCGTCAGGACCATGGGGATTAGCGGCTCCGCAGGAGACAGGGCACAAAACTAAAGCTTTAGGATCAGGTGGTGTGTACTGGCTCCTCCCCCTATGACCCTCCTCCAAGCCTCAGTTAGGTTTTTGTGCCCGTCCGAGCAGGGTGCAATCTAGGTGGCTCTCTTAAGGAGCTGCTTAGAAAAAGTTTTTAGGTTTCTTATTTTCAGTGAGTCCTGCTGGCAACAGGCTCACTGCATCGAGGGACTTAAGGGAGAGAAGTTCAACTCACCTGCGTGCAGGATGGATTGGCTTCTTAGGCTACTGGACACCATTAGCTCCAGAGGGAGTCGGAACACAGGTCTCACCCTGGGGTTCGTCCCGGGGCCGTGCCGCCGACCCCCCTTGCAGATGCTGAAGATTGAAGGTCCAGAAACCGGCGGCAGAAGGCTTTTCAGTCTTCATGAAGGTAGCGCACAGCACTGCAGCTGTGCGCCATTGTTGTCACACACTTCACACCAACGGTCACGGAGGGTGCAGGGCGTTGCTGGGGGCGCCCTGGGCAGCAATGTATAATACCTTATTCTGGCTAAAAATACATCACATATAGCCCCTGGAGGCTATATGGATGTATTTAACCCCTGCCAGGTCTCAGAAAAACGGGAGAAGAAGCCCGCCGAAAAGGGGGCGGGGCCTATTCTCCTCAGCACACAGCGCCATTTTCCCTCACAGAAATGCTGGTGGGAAGGCTCCCAGGCTCTCCCCTGCACTGCACTACAGAAACAGGGTTAAAACAGAGAGGGGGGGCACTTATTTGGCGATATGTATATATATATTAAAATGCTATAAGGGAAAAACACTTACATAAAGGTTGTCCCTGTATAATATAGCGTTTTTGGTGTGTGCTGGCAAACTCTCCCTCTGTCTCCCCAAAGGGCTAGTGGGGTCCTGTCCTCTATCAGAGCATTCCCTGTGTGTGTGCTGTGTGTCGGTACTTGTGTGTCGACATGTATGAGGACGATGTTGGTGAGGAGGCGGAGCAATTGCCGGTAATGGTGATGTCACTCTCTAGGGAGTCGACACCGGAATGGATGGCTTATTTAAGGAATTACGTGATAATGTCAACACGCTGCAAGGTCGGTTGACGACATGAGACGGCCGGCAAACCAATTAGTACCTGTCCAGGCGTCTAAAACACCGTCAGGGGCGTTAAAACGTCCTTTTTACCTCAGTCGGTCGACACAGACACAGACACGGACACTGACTCCAGTGTCGACGGTGAAGAAACAAACGTATTTTCCTTTAGGGCCACACGTTACTTGTTAAGGGCAATGAAGGAGATGTTACATATTTCTGATACTACAAGTACCACAAAAAAGGGTATTATGTGGAGTGTGAAAAAACTACATGTGGTTTTTCCTGAATCAGATAAATTAAATGAAGTGTGTGATGATGCGTGGGTTTCCCCCGATAGAAAATTATTGGCGGTATACCCTTTCCCGCCAGAAGTTATGGCGCGTTGGGAAACACACCTTAGGGTGGATAAGGCGCTCACACGCTTATAAAAACAAGTGGCGTTACCGTCTCCAGATACGGACGCCCTCAAGGAGCCAACTGATAGGAGGTTGGAAAATATCCTAAAAAGTATATACACACATACTGGTGTTATACTGCGACCAGCGATCGCCTCAGCCTGGATGGGCAGCGCTGGGGTGGCTTGGTCGGATTCCCTGACTGGAAATATTGATACCCTTGACAGGGACAGTATTTTATTGACTATAGAGCATTTAAAAGATGCATTTCTATATATGCGAAACTCTGGCATCAAGAGTAAGTGCGATGTCCATATCTGCCAGACGATGTTTATGGACACGACAGTGGTCAGGTGATGCAGATTCCAAACGGCACATGGAAGTATTGCCGTATAAAGGGGAGGAGTTATTTGGGGTCGGTCCATCGGACCTGGTGGCCACGGCAACAGCTAGAAAATCCACCTTTTTTACCCCAAGTCACATCTCAGCAGAAAAAGACATAGTCTTTTCAGCCTCAGTCCTTTCGTCCCCATAATATCTGCCCAGGGATAGAGGTAAGGGAAGAAGACTGCAGCAGGCAGCCCATTCCCAGGAACAGAAGCCTTCCACCGCTTCTGCCAAGTCCTCAGCATGACGCTGGGGCCGTACAAACAGGTGCGGTGGGGGGTCGTCTCAAGAGTTTCAGCACGCAGTGGGCTCACTCGCAAGTGGACCCCTGGATCCTACAAGTAGTATCCCAGGGGTACAGATTGGAAATTCGAGACGTCTCCCCCTCGCAAGTTCCTGAAGTTTGCTTTACCAACGTCTACCTCCGACAGGGAGGCAGTATTGGAAACAATTCACAAGCTGTATTCCCAGCAGGTGATAATCAAAGTACCCCTCCTACAACAAGTAAAGGGGTATTATTCCACACTATATTGTGGTACTGAAGCCAGACGGCTCGGTGAGACCTATTCTAAATGGAGTCACTCAGAGCAGTGATAGCGAACCAGGAAGAAGGGGACTATATGGTGTCCCTGGACATCAAGGATGCTTACCTCCATGTCCAAATTTGCCCTTCTCACAAAGGGTACCTCAGGTTCGTGGTACAAAACTGTCACTATCAGTTTCAGACGCTGCCGTTTGGATTGTCCACGGCACCCCGGGTCTTTACCAAGGTAATGGCCGAAATGATGATTCTTCTTCAAAGAAAAGGCGTCTTAATTATCCATTACTTGGACGATCTCCTGATAAGGGCAAGGTCCAGAGAACAGTTGGAGGTCTGAGTAGCACTATCTCAAGTAGTTCTACGACAGCACGGGTGGATTCTAAATATTCCAAAATCGCAGCTGTCTCCGACGACACGTCTGCTGTCCCTAGGGATGATTCTGGACACAGTCCAGAAAAGGGTGTTTCTCCCGGAGGAGAAAGCCAGGGAGTTATCCGAGCTAGTCAGGAACCTCCAAAAACCAGGAAAAGTGTCAGTGCATCATTGCACAAGGGTCCTGGGAAAAATGGTGGCTTCTTACGAAGCGATTCCATTCGGCAGATTTCACGCAAGAACTTTTCAGTGGGATCTGCTGCACAAATGGTCCGGATCGCATCTTCAGATGCATCAGCGGATAACCCTGTCTCCAAGGACAAGGGTGTCTCTTCTGTGGTGGCTGCAGAATGCTCATCTACTAAAGGGCCACAGTTATGCATTCAGGACTGGGTCCTGGTGACCACGGATTCCAGCTTGAAAGGCTGGGGAGCAGTCACACAGGGAAAAAATTTCCAGGGAGTGTGATCAAGTCTGGGGACTTCTCTCCGCATAAATATACTGGAGCTAAGAGCAATTTACAATGCTCTAAGCTTAGCAAGACCTCTGCTTCAAGGTCAGCCGGTATTGATCCAGTGGGACAACATCACGGCAGTCGCCCACGTAAACAGACAGGGCGGCACAAGAAGCAGGAGGACAATGGCAGAAACTGCAAGGATTCTTCGCTGGGCGGAAAATCATGTGATAGCACTGTCAGCAGTTTTCATTCCGGGAGTGGACAACTGGGAAGCAGACTTCCTCAGCACGACCTCCACCCGGGAGAGTGGGGACTTCATCGAGAAGTTTTTTTCCACATGATTGTGCACCGTTGGGAAAGACCAAAGGTGGACATGATGGCGTCCCGCCTGAACAAAAAACTGGACAGGTATTGCGCTAGGTCAAGAGACCCTCAGGCAATAGCTGTGGACGTTCTGGTAACACCAGGGGTGTACCAGTCGGTGTATGTGTTCCCTCCTCTGCTTCTCATACCAAAGGTACTGAGAATTATAAGACGTAGAGGAGTAAGAACTATACTCGTGGCTCCGGATGGGCCAAGAAGGACTTGGTACCCGGAACTTCAAGAGATGCTCACAGAGGACTCAGGGCCTCTGCCGATAAGAAGGGACTTGGTTCAGCAAGTACCATGTCTGTTCCAAGACTTACCGCGGCTGCGTTTGACGGCATGGCGGTTGAACGCCGGATCCTAAGGGAAAAAGGCATTCCGGAAGAGGTCATTCCTACCCTGGTCAAAGCCATGAAGGAGGTGACCGCACAACATTATCACCACATGTGGCGAAAATATGTTGCGTGGTGTGAGGCCAGGAAGGCCCCACGAAGAAATTTCAACTCGGCCGATTCCTGCATTTCCTGCAAACAGGAGTGTCTATGGGCCTCAAATTGGGGTCCATTAAGGTTCAAATTTCGGCCCTGTCGATTTTCTTCCAGAAAGAATTGGCTTCAGTTCCTGAAGTCCAAAAATTTGACAAGGGAGTACTGCATATACAACCCCCTTTTGTGCCTCCAGTGGCACTGTGGGATCTCAACGTAGTCCTGGGATTCCACAAATCACGTTGGTTTAAACCGCTCAAATCTGTGGATTTGAAATATCTCACATGGAAAGTGACCATGATGTTGGCCCTGGCCTCGGCCAGGCGAGTGTCAGAATTGGCGGCTTTGTCTCACAAAAGCCCATATCTGATTGTCCATTCGGACAGGGCAGAGCTGCGGACTCGTCCCCAGTTTCTCCCTAAGTTGGTGTCAGCGTTTCATCTGAACCAGCTTATTGTGGTACCTGCGGCTACTAGAGACTTGGAGGACTCCAAGTTGCTAGATGTTGTCAGGGCCCTGAAAATATAGATTTCCAGGACGGCTGGAGTCAGGAAAACTGACTTGCTGTTATCCTGTATGCACCCAAAAAACAGGGTGCTCTTGCGTCTAAGCAGACGATTGCTAGTTGAATGTGTAGTACAATTCAGCTTGCACATTCTGTGGCAGGACTGCCACAGCCAAAATATATAAATGCCCATTCCACAAGGAAGGTGGGCTCATCTTGGGCGACTGCCCGAGGGTCTCGGCTTTACAACTTTGCCGAGCTGCTACTTGGTCAGGGGCACACCCTGGCTGAGGAGGACCTGGAGTTCTCTCACTCGGTGCTGCAGAGTCATCCGCACTCTCCCGCCCGTTTGGGAGCTTTGGTATAATCCCCATGGTCCTGACGGAGTCCCCAGCATCCACTTAGGACGTCAGAGAAAATAAGATTTTACTTACCGATAAATCTATTTCTCGTAGTCCGTAGTGGATGCTGGGCGCCCATCCCAAGTGCGGATTGTCTGCAATACTTGTACATAGTTGTTGTTACAAAAAAATCGGGTTGTTATTGTTGTGAGCCGTCTGTTCAGAGGCTCCTACGTTTGTCATACTGTTAACTGGGTTCAGATCACAAGTTATACGGTGTGATTGGTGTGGCTGGTATGAGTCTTACCCGGGATTCAATATCCTTCCTTATTGTGTACGCTCGTCCGGGCACAGTATCCTAACTGAGGCTTGGAGGAGGGTCATAGGGGGAGGAGCCAGTACACACCACCTGATCCTAAAGCTTTAGTTTTGTGCCCTGTCTCCTGCGGAGCCGCTAATCCCCATGGTCCTGACGGAGTCCCCAGCATCCACTACGGACTACGAGAAATAGATTTATCGGTAAGTAAAATCTTATTTTATGTTATACTGTATTACTTTGTCTTCTCTCAGCCACGGGTGTGGTTCGTTTTATCGACAGTGTCTAGGTCGACAATGTTTAGGTCGACCACTATAGGTCGACAGTCAATAGGTCGACATGGATGGAAGGTCGACAGGGTTTCTAGGTCGACATGTGCTAGGTCGACAGGTCTAAAGGTCGACATGAGGATTTATTTATTTTTTGTGTCGTTTTCTTCGTAAAGTGACCGGGATGGTCCGCTACCGCTTCGCTCGGCACACTTCACCGTTCCAATCGTAGTCCACGTGGATCGTTAAGTATGAAAAAATCCAAATTTTTTTTGAAAAACTCATGTCGACCTTTAGACCTGTCGACCTAGCACATGTCGACCTAGAAACCCTGTCGACCTTCCATCCATGTCGACCTAGTGACTGTCGACCTATAGTGGTCGACCTACACATTGTCGACCTAGACACTGTCGATCTTCAAACCGGATCCCCTCAGCCACTACTCACCAGCTTCCGAGTGTGACTTGCTATGTGAATTACATGGCTGTAGGCATAGAGGGGAATTTATTTGTAGGTAGGAGCTTGAATTTTGCTTGAGAGGAATTTTTGGGGTTAAAATTAAAGTCTCTGTGTGACCAGCCCTTATGTGCTACAATCTGGCCTGCCATACCTGACACACAGAGAAACCAGGCATCTCCAAATACTGTAAGAACCCCCCACTTCGGTTTGTACTGAATAAGATTTACGTTGATGCCTATTTGGCAAAAATCACTATTTAATTAATTTTAAGACCTTTCCTTTTCTTTTAGTTTCCCAAGCTAGTCCAATATTTGGCATGTTGTGGTGGCATACTGTAGCCTTATCTGAGAGCAGCGAATTCTTCAGCAGTTTCGAATGTAGGATTTAAAGGAACATTAATACAAAATACAAAACACACGTTTCTCTATTTAAATCCATCCAAATTTAAATCCATCCAATTACCCCCGATCCGCTTTCGGTCATTGAAAACAGCCAGATATCGCAATTATGGTTATTATCGCTGTATCCTTTAACAGGTCGTTTTTATCAGCTGAAAACTGACCCATGCTAAAAAAACATATGGGATTGTGGACCGTGTGCTATTGCAGTTCCAGCAGCCAATTTATTGCAGATTATGCTTCAGGTGCCTGAGGCACCTGAAGCATAATCCGCAATAATTGCAAGCATCGGGGGGAGGAGCCCGTCGCATTGGGGGTAATAGGATAGCTCCCGGCAATGCAACTACCCCCTTTAGTAAATAGTTAATTGCTGCTTGGTGTTTATTGATTACATGTTTACATTGTTTACATTTATTAGAAATTTGTATAATTACATTTTTAAATTAAAAAAAGTTAGGTTTAGTTTCATAATGTGGTCCTAAGTAATAGAAGGTAGCTGATAGAAGACCTTCCATGTGTCAGATAAACAGTTTTACTGTACTTTATGTTGTGTTTTGTGTACTGTATATGTAATAATTGTAGTCCTCCAGACTTCTGGTTCTGGCTCTGGCGGGGATGGCAGGAAGCTAGTGCTGCTCCTCTGTGCCCGCAGCTTCTCCTTCCACTACCAAACAGCAACGGGCGCCGCCAGCCGAACCGCCACCACCGCTAGCAGGGAGAAGCTCCCTGGAGTGCATGGAGAGCTTTCTTACCTTCTCCATGCCCAGTAAACAGCAGCGCCGCTGCCGAGATCAGAAGAGCTGTGTGTCCAAGATGGCGGCTGCGGCTTCTCCTCCAGCTTCCCCCGCTGTCTCCATACTAAGTACGTACTGTGCAATCTTTATGCCCCAAACACTTACTCTAAACGTTTTATGCAATATATCATTGCTAAACTTGCCCCTTTCAGTGATTCCAATATTCTTATTGGTGGTGATTTTAATTTAGTGGCCTCCCTTGATATGGACTGGCAGCGTCTACCACGTCACCCTCGCCCACTCCCTTCCTTAGGGGTTCCGCAACTGGCCTCCTCGCTCCAGTTAGCTGATGTTTGGAGAGTTTTCCATCCTATTGATAAAGAGTATGCGTGTTTGTCTGCGGCTCACGCCACCCTGGCACGTATAGACTATTTCCTCATGTTTAACCGTATCTAAGGTAGTTGATTCCACCATAGAACCTATCGGCTTGTCCGATCATGCATTGATTTGGGTCACAATTGCCTCTCCGATTGATTGTGGTACCTACAGACCGTGGCGTTTCCCGTCCTACCTGTCCAACTCTGTTGCCTTTCGTAATATGTTGATAGCTGGGTGGCGAGACTCTGCAGATAAGCCGCAGTTGTTTTGGCAGTCGGCTAAATCCGTTCTGCGTGGAAATATTATAGCATATGTTTCTAAACATAAAAGAGATTCTGTACATTTATACCAGCAGGCTCAGTCTGACCTAGCTCAGGCCTTTCAAAATGTTAAATCTCATCCTTCTGTTCTTACTAGAGGGACTTATCAAAGAGCGAAGTGTCATTTTGAGGTGGTCTTGGACCAGTTAGCGTCCAGACATGATTTTTAAGAAACGGTCTTTGTTCTATAAGCATGGGAATAAATCAGGGAGACTCTTGTCCAATTTACTTCGCACTCATGATACGCCCTCTTCTATCCCCTTCTTGAAAAACAAAGATGGTACCCGCCTTCAGAAGGGTAAAGATATTGTGGATCTGCTGGGCTCTTTTTATGATGTGCTTTATTCCCACCCGAATATTGACCCCTCCATCAAAGAGGAATTTTGGTCTACTACTACCTTACCCTCTTTGTCCCCTGATCAACAAACCCAACTTATTTCCCCGATTTCTGCTGAAGAACTGCGTCAGGCTATCAAAAAATTAAAACCTGTGAAATCTCCTGGCCCCGACGGGTTCTTAGGTGAGTTTTACAAGCTGCTTGAGGTGGAAATTAGCCCCACGTTACTTTCGGTTTTCAATGTCATTCTGTTGGATAACAAACCTGGTCGTGACCCTGAAGATCCGGCTTCTTATAGACCAATATCGCTATTAGATGTTGACTGTAAGTTGTTTATGAAATTATGTCTGAACGGTTAAAAATAGTTTTGCCTTCCCTTATAGATCCCGACCAGACCGGCTTCATATGGGGGCGCCATTCTGTTATCAATATTCATAAGGTCATCTCAGTGATCCAGTCATCCGCCTCTCATACTGATTCTTGCCCTAAAGCTATAATTTCAATGGATGCCAAGAAGGCGTTTGACTTGGTCACTTGGGATCATCTTTTCCACACCCTGGATAAGTTTGGCTTCCCCTCCCGGTTTGTGTCCACCCTGCAGGCTCTGTATTACTCTCCGCTGACCCAAGTTTGTAGCAATGGGTTCCTCTCATCCCCCTTTACTGTACAATGTGGTACGCAACAGGGATGTCCCATGTCACCCCTTTTGTTCGAGTTAGCTTTAGAACCTCTTGCCATAGCCTTAAGAGCCTTGCGGAGCTTCAGGGGGATACGTGTCGGTACGGTTGAACTCAAACTTTCATTATTTGCGGATGACATGTTGTTGTTCGTCTCCGATCCCCGTTCTTCCCTCCCTGCCATCTTGCACTTACTAGCTGATTTTGGTTCCTTTGCTGGGTATAAAATAAATTTACACAAGTCTGAACTTATGCCCCTAGGTCCTCAAGATTCTTCCCTTTTACAACACACCGCCTCTTCTCAGTTCCGTATTTCCTCTCAGCAGTTTAAATATCTAGGTATCCACATTCCTTCTTCCCTCTCCCTGTTATATAATTTAAATTTTTCTCAGGTCATCTCCCAGATTTCCCATTTACTGACGAATTGGAAACTCTTGCCCCTCTCTTTGTTTGGCCGCACTGTCTCCATGTGGCACTCTGATATTCCCTCCATTTCCACTCCACAGCACGTCCTTCGTTTTTATGATAGTACTTTAAAGCATCTGTGCTGCTCCTGGTTACAGGAAGTTCACTTTAAAATTATTCACCATGCCTACATATCCCAAGCCCACAGGAGGCACATGGTTGCTGATGAATCTGGCTCCTGTCTCAAATGTAGATGCCCGAAAGTGACGTTTTTCCATAATTTTTGGTCTTGTCCCAAGATTTGTAAATTTTGGGAGAAACTTATGCGCTTTATTAATTCCATTTTGCAGCTTTGCCTACGTTGTAACCCTTTAACCATGCTATGCGCTAACTTTTCGGACTCCAAGACTTATTTCCCTCTGCTTGCGATTATAGTCACAGTAGCGAAAAAAGTAATACTCTGTACCTGGACGTCTCCGGCTCCCCCTTTTTTGGAAGCTGTTAAAGTTATGTTATTACAGACCCTGTATTTTGATAGGCAAGCTGTGTTTATGGCTACGTAAGCTCGGGTTAAGCGATTTTATGATAAATGGGGCGTCTACATTGAGACTCTAGACCAAAATATTCAAACCAAGATTCTGCAGGTGTTCAACACCACTTCTTGGTTTTTGTATCGCCAGATCACTTGAATTGTACTATATTCTTTTCTGTTGATTACACATTTATTTTGTTGTATCAATACAAGGGTTCATGTTTTGGATTGATGAGAGGTTTCCTTGCTCTTACCCGCCCCCCACCCCTTCCCCCTCCTCCTTCTTTCTTTCTTCACTTTCTCTTTCCTTTCTTTTCCTTTTTTTTTTTTCTTTTTTTCCCTATTTTATACAATAGACTTTGGGCATATTGCTGCAACTGTGTTGTTTCTATTCTTTGTGGTGCGATTATGTGATACCAATCTTTTTTGTGAGGAGCATTATAATGTTCTGAATTACTTTGTTGACTTTGTTCATGCTCATTACTATTGATGTTTCCCTTTGCAAGCTTCTTTGACATTTTATGCCCTGTACACTGTTGCTGTTCTTGCTGTGTTTGTTTTCTTCTCTTTTGTATTGAAAAAGTTTGAAAAACTCAATAAACAGATTTTGAAAATAAATTTTTTTTAAATTGTAGTTCTCCAGATTGCTATCATGAGGCAGGGTAGATTTGATGGAGCAAGGGGCGGATTGGGTTGAAAAACAAGCTGGGAAATTTCTGAAAGCAGCCCTAATGTGGGTGGGATCTATTGAGGGGGTGGAGTCTGGTGATAGGCGGGCCATACATTTAGGAGATTAAATTTGATAGACTGGTAGGAGAAAAATCAAACTTCCAATTAGAGATGAAGTTTTTTATATCAGACATGTTAAAAACTCAACAACTGACAAACCTACTATACTACACTACAGGCGTGCCGCATTGACACCACCTCAGATGTCACACAGGTAAAGCCATTTAGGGCGGGATGTACTAAAGCAAAAATGCGGTAAAACCCCCGAAAACGGGGGTTTTACCGCATTTTCATATTTACTAACACCCTACCGCCGCGTTTTCGGCATCCAGGGTATCGCCATCTCTGGATGGCGATACCCTATAGAAGACTATGGGCTTCTTTTCGCCGACCGCCGCAACCCGTCGACACCGCCGCAGACGCCTCCCCCCCTCCCCCCCAGCTTACCTTCCTCCATGATGCCCCGGACCTGAAAGGTAATCTCCTCCTCCCCCTAGCAACGCAGGGGAGGAGGAGGCGCCGGGGGCAGCCTGCTGCTGCTTCCCTGCATCTATCCTGTGTGGGGACCCCATGGAGGTGACGGAGACCCCCCGCAGACCACCTAACAGGTATCGCGGGGGGCCTCCATCACCGCATCACGATGTTGATCGCATATGTTAGTACATACGCGATCAACATCACTGCGGTAACCGGCGAGGTGCGGCGATGTATGTTAATACATCCCGCCCTCAAAGAGGTAGTAAAATAATAAAAAACTGTTTTACTCACGGATTTCATTGAATTGAAAAGGCATGTGACCCAAGCTCATGTAACTGTTTTAGGTGCGACATCAAATTGAAAATATAAGACCATGCACTGTCACTTCCTATTCTTTCACTATGTAACACAGTTTTAACTTTACCAATAACAACACTTACACAAAAGAAAGTTTCTGATAATGGGGCTAATTCAAGTCGGATTGCAAATTGCGGTCCGGGCAGAATTTTTGCGGGAGTGCCGTGGGCGCATGTGCAGCGGTCCCTACTGCGCATGCATACGCATTTTCTGCGGGGGCCGCAGAAAATGCGGTCGCCTCTGCCTGTCAATCAGGCAGAGGCAGTCGCGAAGCGGGAGGGGGGCGGCAACGCTCCCTTTTTCAGGGAGAAAATGGAGCGTTGCGGGGGCGGGGCAACCCGAACGGTGGGCTGTGCGACGCGAACAGGGGCGTGTTGGGGGTGCGGTCATGGTGGCTGCATGACGTCACACGCAGCCGCTGCAACAGGTAAGACGGCGCTGGGTCTCCTGCGGCCGCAGCAGAGCTGTGCCAGCAGGAGTCAACCTTAGTTTCTGCTGACAAACAGAAATTGTGAGGCGATCACAATTTCTTCTTGTAGCAGGGGTGGAGGCGCCGGTCAGCATGCTGGGCAGCTTTGCCCAGCACTGGGCGGCCTCCAGCATGCATGCAAAAGGATTGCAAATTCTGCTGATAAGCAGAATTTGCTATCCTCACTGCATTGGCCCCAATATGTCTTTTTGCAAACATATAACAGAGCACATTGGACTGCGGGTCTATGTGAGGGGCATAAGCTGTAGAAAGAGCAATGCTGTAACACATAGCAACTAGACATTTTGGTGCCTTGTGTCAGAAAGAGGCAGAAAGAGCATTGGTGCCCTACTCACTTATTTAAAATAGGGACATTGGGGCCTAATTCAGAGTTGATCGCAGCAGCAAATTTGTTAGCAGTTGGGCAAAACCATGTGCACTGCAGGGGGGGGGGGGGGGGGGGGGCAGATGTAACATGTGCAGAGAGAGTTAGATTTGGGTGGGGTGTGTTCAAACTGAAATCTAAATTGCAGTGTAAATATAAAGCAGCCAGTATTTTAGCAGCCCCTGATCAGAAACAAAATAACCCACCCAAATCTAACTCTCTCTGCACATGTTACATCTGCCCCCCCTGCAGTGCACATGGTTTTGCCCAACTGCTAACAAATTTGCTGCTGCGATCAACTCTGAATTACCCCCATTGTGTGCCTAAAAAGGGAGAGGTATCAGTTTATTTATTTTACACAACCCAAGCACAACTAAGGTGTGTTATCACCACAGTATATAACACCAAAATAATATACACATTAAAATGTATAAATGAGGCATGCAACACGATATAGAGGTACCACCCAGGGGCTGGCTGTCAACTTTTAGCCTATAGGGCATGCCCAGAGCACTGACCCTTAAGAAACGCCCATCCGTAAAGGGGGGTTTTCTGTACAACAAATCACGCAATCAGAGGCTCCAGCTTCCCCTTATTTGCTATCAAAAGCCTCCACATGCCCTTAATACACTACCAGTCACCTGCATTGGTAGATAAGGTAGTTTATTCATACAGGGACTCTCATCAGACCCTACCAGATACCCTTTATATGCCATCAGTCCCCTCCAGGTGCCCCTATGCCATCAGACTTTTTCATATAGCCCTAATGTGCCATCAGACCCCTCCAGGTGCCCTTATGCCATCAGACTCTTTCATATAGCCCTAATGTGCCATCAGACCCCTCCAGGTGCCCTTATGCCATTAGACTCTTTCATATAGCCCTAATGTGCCATCAGACCCCTCCAGGTGCCCTTATGCCATCAGACTCTTTCATATAGCCCTAATGCGACATCAGACGTCTCCAGGTGCCCTTATGCCATCAGACTCTTTCATATAGCCCTAATGTGCCATCAGACCCCTCCAGGTGCTCTTATGCCATCAGACTCTTTCATATAGCCCTAATGCGACATCAGACGTCTCCAGGTGCCCTTATGCCATCAGACTCTTTCATATAGCCCTAATGTGCCATCAGACCCCTCCAGGTGCCCTTATGCCATCAGACTCTTTCATATAGCCCTAATGTGCCATCAGACCCCTCCAGGTGCCCTTATGCCATCAGACTCTTTCATATAGCCCTAATGTGCCATCAGACCCCTCCAGGTGCCCTTATGCCATCAGACTCTTTCATATAGCCCTAATGTGCCATCAGACCCCTCCAGGTGCCCTTATGCCATCAGACTCTTTCATATAGCCCTAATGCGACATCAGACGTCTCCAGGTGCCCTTATGCCATCAGACTCTTTCATATAGCCCTAATGTGCCATCAGACCCCTCCAGGTGCTCTTATGCCATCAGACTCTTTCATATAGCCCTAATGCGACATCAGACGTCTCCAGGTGCCATTATGCCATCAGACTCTTTCATATAGCCCTAATGTGCCATCAGACCCCTCCAGTTGCCCTTATGCCATCAGACTCTTTCATATAGCCCTAATGCAACATCGGACCCCTCCAGGTGCCCTTATGCCATCAGACTCTTTCATATAGCCCTAATGTGCCATCAGACCCCTCCAGGTGCCCTTATGCCATTAGACTCTTTCATATAGCCCTAATGTGCCATCAGACCCCTCCAGGTGCCCTTATGCCATCAGACTCTTTCATATAGCCCTAATGAGACATCAGACGTCTCCAGGTGCCCTTATGCCATCAGACTCTTTCATATAGTCCTAATGTGCCATCAGACCCCTCCAGTTGCCCTTATGCCATCAGACTCTTTCATATAGCCCTAATGCAACATCGGACCCCTCCAGGTGCCCTTATGTCATCAGGCTCTTTCATATACCCATAATATGCCATCAGACCCCTTTGTTAGCAATACAGTATATGTTTAATAACCACATATTTTATTATTTAAGCATTATTTTCCACAGAAATACTTTGTTGAAATTGTATTCGTTAGTGTCCTTCTGGTTAATGGCAATGCGGCCTGTAGGTGGCACATTGTTAGCTCTATCTCCTATATGTTTACTGCAACAAATGCTGCCGTTCTGCAACCACCACTCATTAAACGGTCTCACCAGTGCCTGGACCATGACACAGATAAAGTAGCCTATGATGGCAGAAATTGCTATTTCTGGACAAAAAGAAAAAAGTAAATACAAAAATTTGTTATAAATAGAAATATCTCTATTCCCCCCCCAAGCCCTCCCCATTGGATTAAGTCTCTAGAGTAATATACAATCCAGAGAAATGTAGTGCCCCAGTGCCTCTGCGTATAAGGAGCATGCGCGCATTCTGCATTTGCGTATCTTGCTGCTGAGGTTCTGCATGTTTTGTGGGATAGACAGTCTACGATAGCAATGTTCATACTAGAAATAGCAAGAATTATACCTCAATGTGTCTGCTAATAATAATAATAATCATTATTATTATTATTATTAAAGTGGCGCTTGTATAAATCATGTCTGCACACAATGTGGGAAAGAACATTTATACTAATACCCCTTTTCCACTACTGAGCACGGGTTGCAGCCGGGAGCCTGACACGGGTGCTACCCGGCTGCGGCCCGTGCTCAGCCCCCTTTCCCACTTTGCTCACCAACCCGGCATATTGCCGGGTTGGTGCCGCTGCTAGTGACGCGGCAGGAGCGGCGCTGGGCGGCACTGGGAGATCACATGATCTCCCAGCGCCGCCCTTCCATACAGTGTAAACGGGAGCCGTGTCGCGTCGACACAGCGTCCATTTACACTACAACCTTACCCGGATCATTCCCGTGTCCTACCCAGGTATTTACCCGGGTAGGATTCACGAGTCACTTGATCCGGGTTTTTGCGGGGGGACCCTTTTCCACTAGCAAAAAACACGGGTAAATGCATGCCCCCGTGCATTTACCCGTGTTTTTTTAGCTAGTGGAAAAGGGGTATAAATGACATGCTTTTGTTCCTGCATTCTTAAATAAGCTAGTGTACATATATTTGCTACTGTAGCACAGTACTTGGGACTGGGTGTGGTATGGAGGGTCGACAGTAACTAGGTCGACAGTCTCTAGGTCGACCACTATTGGTTGACAGTAACTAGGTCGACAGGGTTGCTAGGTCGACAGGGTCAAAAGGACGACATGAGTTTGAATTATTATTTTTTTTGGTGTCGTTTTCTCCGTACAGTGACTAGGAACCCCAATGAGTGCACCGTGTCCCCTCGCTATGCTTCAGGTAAGGTGCCTCGCTCCGTAACTGCTGCGCTTGGCACAGGTTACTATTCCCAATCGTAGTCCACGTGGATCGGAAAGTATGAAAAAGTAAAAACAAAACAAAAACTCATGTCGACCTTTGGACCTGTCGACCTAGAGCATGTCGACCTACAGACCCTGTCGACCTAGTTACTGTCAACCTAGTTACTGTTGACCTAGAGACCGGATACCGTTGGGACTGGTGCATGTCTGCAGGTGCATTAGATGTGTGAAAGTACTTATGGAAAGACTGATTCATTATATGCAGCCTAAATAAAACTCTCTGTTCTCAGAAAACAACATAAAATTCCCTTGAGCAGTCTAAATATTACTATACATTTTTTTTTTATATATACTGTATCATTGTATAAATCTATTATGTAATACTCAAAATAGGAAGAAAATAAAGAAAAGCAATAAGCAGCCGCACAAAGCTTCCCAGTGATAGAGCGCAGCACCAGGGGGCATTAGATCAGTGTGTGAGATCCATCTGCAGAACCCACTGATTTTCTAGTACAGGTTGAGTATTCCATATCCAAATATTCTGAAAAACCGCATATTCCGAAATACAGATTTTTTTTAGTGAGAGTGAGATAGTGAAACCTTCGTTTTCTGATGGCTCAATGTACACAAACTTTGTTTAATACACAAAGTTATTAAACATATTGTATAAAATAACCTTCAGGCTGTGTGTATAAGGTGTATATGAAACATAAATGCATTCTGTGCTTAGTCTTGGGTCCCATCACCATAATATCTCATTATGGTATGCAATTATTCCAAAATACGGAAAAATCCAATATCCAAAATACCTCTGGTCCCAAGCATTTTGGATAAGGGATACTCAACCTGTATACTGTACTTCAGGGATCTGGTCAGGATCCTGGCAGTTGGGATCCCGGCTGTCAAAATAATGACACCGGAACCCCAACATGAATCAGAATTCCGGCGCCAGCATCCCGAGTAGGATCACAATGCCGGCACCGGCATACTGATAGCCGGGATCCCAATCGAAGGACTGCCAGGCCACCAAAGAGGCAGAGGTAAGCCGCAGGGGTGTGGGTGGGGCAGGTTAGTTTTAGGCTGCGGCAGTAGGGTTAGGTTTAAGCTGCAGGGAGGGGGGGGGGGGGTGTTAGGATTCGGCACCCCCGGGAGGTTTAGGGTTAGGCTGCAGGTGGGGGTGGAGGGGTTAGGTTTAGGCTGTGGGGAGGAATGGTTAATTCCAGGCACCCCCGGGAAGGGTTAGGGTTAGGCTGCATTGGGTGGG
Organism: Pseudophryne corroboree; assembly: GCF_028390025.1. Lineage (NCBI taxonomy): Eukaryota > Metazoa > Chordata > Amphibia > Anura > Myobatrachidae > Pseudophryne > Pseudophryne corroboree. Next base: position 90,503,083 of record NC_086454.1, on the reverse strand, counting down.
GGGTTAGGTTTAGGCTGTGTGTGTGTGGGGGGGGATGGTCAATTCCAGGCACCCATGGGGAGGGTTAGGGTTAGGCTGCATTGGGTGGGGGGTTAGGTTTAGGCTGTGTGTGTGTGTGGGGGGGGGGGGGGGGGGGGGTCAATTCCAGGCACCCATGGGGAGGGTTAGGGTTAGGCTGCATTGGGTGGGGGGTTAGGTTTAGGCTGTGGGGAGGAATGGTTAATTCCAGGCACCCCTGGAGAGGGTTAGGGTTAGGCTGCGTTGGTGGAGAGGGTTAGGTTTAGGCTGTGGGGAGGGCACATTGTTAGGCACCTTTGGAAGATAGTCTGCCAACATATCCCCCATTTTCTCTGCCCGGTCTCATAGCACTTTCTGCACTGGTAATCATTTATAGCTGGATAATGTATATGCACATATAACTGTACACTGTAAATGCTCATATACAGTATATGCACATGTATACTGTATATGCACATATAGCTGTATAATATATATGCTCATATAACTGTATATAAACGTACTGTATAACTAAATAATATACTGTATATAACTATATACACATCTCTATACTGTATATGCACATATAACTGTATACGGTGTATGCACATATAACACTATACTATATATGCACATATAACTATACTGTATATGCACATATAACTCTATATTGTATATGCACACTTAACTGTATACTGTATATACATACAGTGGTAAACAAAAATACGTTAATGTTTATTGGCCACTTGCTACATTATATAGTATATAGTTATATATGTGCATAAACATTTATATAGTTATATGTGCACATACTGTATATTGACAGTATTACTAAGTATTGATATATTGATAAGGATAGTTTTATTATTGTAATGCCCCCCACACCTAAGCACTCACCTGGCCGCAAGTCCCTAAACACCAACAACAACCAACTAGGGAGGTTAATCCCGGGACATTTTTTTCAATCCCAGGTATCAGGATTTAAAAATGGTCATTCCCGAGATACCCGGGATTGGTTTTTCCCTATGTGCCCCCCCCCCACCCCGTCCATCCGTCTGTCTCAGCGTGTGATGGCGGATGGCGCAGCATGATGTGCGGTGGAGCCGGGAGCTGGGCAGTATCGTTGTCCGGCTTCAAAAACAAAGTGCCGTCTGATCCCTCAATCCCCGGGATTGGAGCTTCCAATCCTGAGATTTAATCCCGGCTGTTTTTTGTCCTAAATCCTGGGATACCGCCGATCCTGGGATTGGCCACCCTACAACCAACCAACCAACCAGCCCAGAGAGCATACGCAGGTCTTTAAACTTTAATTTATTAACATGTCTGCAGTGGAACGTGAGAACTGCTCCATGCATTCTATATAACAAATTCTAATTTAGGGATTAATCATCCTTTAAATAGCCAAATAATTAAAAAATGTCTGTTACAAAGATCTCTATGAATTCTGGCAAGCATAATTAAGATGTTAATGGCGTTTGTATAAAACGTAGCTTTTGAGGGACATTGCTTCACAATTTCAAGATAACTGGCGAATAATGACTCTGTTGGCTGAATTCTTGGTTAACACTACAGGCTAAATGTAATAGGAAGGAAGTGCAGGAACTCGTGCGAGTCTGGCTGGATTTTTAAAGCAGCAGTCATTTACATGGCATAACCAGATTGGTTTTGCCGTGTAAATGATTGCCGCTTTAAAAATCCGTCCAGACCCGTACAAAATCCTGCACTTCCTGCTTCACGCAGGCTGTTGTATTTACCCCTACGCGTCTGTGACTGTAAACCTCGGCAAGTTTACAATCCAGGCCGTAACACCAAATGAGCTAATTGCCAATGTCTGACCAAAGCAATACACATAAAGTTATTGTCAGGCATTGAAAGTTATGTATTTGTTTTCATTTTGCTTTCAGGCTTCTTAATGCTGCTGGTCAAAAGCTCAATGTAAAACATAACGGCAGTCTCTCTCGCTCTCCATCTGGACATGCTGCGCGGCCCTTGTTATCCTGTGGCCATAGCTTCAGACATTGTGTTATTTATGCAAAATAGTCAGTGGCTGTTAGCAGGGACCAGCTGCTTCACCAACAAACTAACTATATTCCTCTGACCGAGCCGAGCTGCTAAAAAAAATACAATAAAAGTGATTTAATTAAGCCTATAACAAAGCAGAGTTTATGTTAAATGTCTTTTATTCTTTTAAAATGGGTTGAACGCTTTTTGTGTCACAGAAACAAGTCAATGTGGTCCCAAATCCAAAAAATTCTCAGGCTGCAAAGTTTACTCTGTTACCACGGACTGCAGTACAGTGTAGCATTCAGGACTGGACTGGTGGTCCCCATTGCACACAGGTTACATCATGGATTATATTTATCAAGGAGCCCAGACCATGCATGCTCAAATGGTTATGCTGGCCATACATTAGTGAGTCGTACTACGATCCCCCCCCCCCCCCACCCCCCCCCCCCCGGCCAGCCTTTGGGCATGCAATAGATTGTACGATTTAGTACCGTTTGATCTATCGTACCTCCGCAATTGCCGGTGGCCGGGATTGACTGATCATATGTGCGGCACATATGACCAGTTGATGCGATGTACGACCCTCGCATCGCATCGTATTCTCACCCAAAACATGCATGATATGCATGCGATGGGTCAAATGACGAGTCGATACCGTGTATTAGTACACCATATCGACCTAGTGTAATGGCCAGCATTAGCCAAGCTTATGTGTTGGCTGGCAACACCACTAAGTATGGGCCCCTTGCCACTACATTTCCCCCGGTGGGCCCTTTATGTCACAGTCCAACACTGGTAGCAAGTAGCCTTGATTGTGCATATGGTGGCCAATCTCAGGATCGGAATCGGCGGGATCCTGGGATTTAGGCCAAAAAACGGCCGGGATTCAATCCCAGGACTGGAAGCTCCAATCCCAGGATTGAGGGATCAGGCGGCCCTTTGTTTTTTTGTAGCCGGGCAGCGTTGAGCGTTCTCAGGACGCTTAGAACACTGCCTGGCTCCTCCTCCTGGTTCCCTCGCACGTCAAACTGCGCCATCCGCCGTTACCCGCTCAGACATACGGATGTGACCCGCCCTCGTCGTATGGCAAGCTATGTGTGCGGGGCGAGGAGGTGGACACATAGGGAAATGCCAATCCCGGGAATCCTGGGATTGACTATTTTTCAATCCCTATACTCGGGATTGAAAATATGGCCCGGGATTGGTCTCCCTAATTGTGCAGAATTCTTAAATACATTTGTACGCGGATCTCTCTCCAGTCAACAATGACACAGGCAAAAGCCTTTCTAAAATCAGAAATGTATTTTTTCCTTTCATCAGCACATATTTTAGGAGGTGTAAAGAAACTCGGTAATAAGATATTCTAGTTTCCAGTTTCTACATCCATTTTCTCTAATAAATTTGAACCATTGGCCAAATATTTCTATTTTTAATGTTCCTAAAACAGAAATTTTATTTTGAACTATTCGCCAAACCAAACGTCACTTACTTTACCAGCAGAAGATATTTCAGAATACTTTGTATGGATTACAGCTATGAGAGAATTTCTTTGCTTTAGTTTTCAAGTCTACGGGGTAAATTTACTAAGATTCTAAAACAGAGACTTAGTGATGTCGCCCATAGCAACCAGTCAGATGTTGTCTATCATTTCCTAAAAGGCAACAGAGAAATGATAGACAGCATCTGATTGGTTGCTATGGGCGACATCACAAATTCTCTGTTTTAGAAGCTTTAGTAAATGTACCCCTGCAACTGATAATCATGCAGCCAGTACTATGAAAATTTTGCTTATCTATTATTTCTCACCTTGGGTGGTGGCATCATGATCACAACTCCTCTCTCTTGTACCTGATTTAATTGTATACTCCCTGCTCTATTTTTACAGTGGAAACAATTGTAAATATTGCATGTTGGCGGCACAACATGAGACAGATCATTGTAGTGTGCAGGGTGTAAAGGCGGTTGAGGAGAGTGGAGCATGTGCTGTTACTGGCCTGTATACCATCTATTGCACAGGTTCTCAAACTCGGTCCTCAGGACCCTACACAGTGCATGTTTTGCAGGTAACCCAGCAGGTGCACAGGTGAACTAATTATTTCATTTGTGATTCTGTGAGGAGACCTGCAAAACATGCACTGTGTGGGGTCCTGAGGACCGTGTTTGAGAACCTGTGCTCTATTGCAGGGGTTCTCAAACTCGGTCCTCAGGACTCCACACAGTGCATGTTTTGCAGGTAACCCAGCAAGTGCACAGGTGTATTAATTACTCACTGACACATTTTAAAAGGACCACAGGTGGAGCTAAGTATTTCACTTGTGATTCTGTGAGGAGACCTGCAAAACATGCACCGTGTGGGGTCCTGAGGACCGAGTTTGAGAACCTGTGCTCTATTGTAAAGAGTTCTAGCATCCAAAGTGTTCAGTGCAGGACAGGAAACTAAGGGCCCGATTCAGACCTGACGCTGTTGTGCAAATTTGTACAGCGGGCGATTATCGAATAACAATCACAGTCGTCTCCCCAAACACTGACAGGATGGTGTTAAAATTTCGATTTCTAGGCGTACGCAAGGTGATTGACAGGAAGCGGACATTTGGGGGTGGTAACTGCCCGTTTTCTGGTAGTGTCAGGGAAAACGCAGGCGTTCCCAAGCGTTTTCTGGGACAGTGTGTCACGTCAGCTCCGGCCCTGATCAGCCTGCTAATATCGCACTGTAGGAGTAAGTCCTGGGCTACGCACAGACTGCGCAGTATGTAAAAATCATTAGATGGTGAGTAAGTTGCGAACGGACTTGCAGATGATGGCTCCCTGGCAAAGTTTTCGCACGGTGTACACATGCATTCACACACTTGCACAGGGTGGGTTTTCACTGTCCCTGGGTGGCGACAACCTGATCGCAGCCCTCTGAAAATTTGCATCACAGCGATCAGGTCGGAATTAGGTCTTAAGTTCTATTAGCCAATAGTATCGATGATGGTAGCCCTCTCTCTTGGCAGGAGTGATTGCAGCGGGTGGTTGCCACCAAACTTTACGGAAGTGGGAACTCGCACAAAAGTGTTCGCTACGCCATAGGTTAGCAAGCACTTTTGTACGAATCGGGCATTTAGCCAGCCGGGTGAAGGTTGCGGGACGGGGTGCAGTTGCAGGAGCTTAAACGATGCGGCAGCGGCAAATCGCACCCTTCGCTCGTAATTGTTCCATGGTGGGATTAGATTTTGCTCCTAGCCACTAGATTATGTTCTGCCTTGTCTGTTAGACAATATTGGGCCTACTGTAATTCAGACCTGATCGTATCCGTACTCAGACATGCGGGGGGACGCCCAGCACAGAGCTAGTCCACCCCGCATGTCAGGCCCGACCCCTCCACCACAGATGTACAAAAGCATAGCACAGCGGCGATGCTTTTGTACTGGAAGAGTAGCTCCCAGCCAGCGCAGCTCCTGCAGCGTCGGCGCACTGCAGCGTCGGCGCATGCGCAGTTCAGACCTGATCGCTGCGGTGCGAACGCGCACAGCAGTGGTCAGATCTGAATTAGGCCCTTTGTGTTCATCTTTGTGCCGTTGTCCCTAGCTTGGGCTCAGTTTTGTCCTCTAGTCACCAGAGTATACTCTATGTTATATACCTGCTATGTATTGTTTACTAGTCACGAGAATGGATTGTACATGATATACAGTAGTATAATAACAATGAGTGTAACAAAGTGTACAGAATGGGATCCAGAAAAATACGCATAGGCCATGGGGCATGTTGCCTGGAAACTGTATTTGTACTGGGGTCAATGGTCTTCCTGTTACTTACGAGTAAAAGCACAGCTGTCAATCAGAGCAGCTACTTGGAATGTGTTACATGCTATTTAGCATGAATGCTTTCTTATATTATTTCTGTCCCTTTGCTGCAGGAAGAAGTGATGCAGTTTCTCATAAGTTTACTACTCATCAAGGGAAAATCACATTTGCATAGTTAACACCGCAAATTATATTTTGAATATTGAGAAACAATGAGGTTTGTTCAGATATTGGGGGTCATTCAGAGTTGATCGCTAGCTGAAAATGTTCGCTGCGCAGCGATGATGCAAAAAAAGGCACTTATGCGTATGCGGCGCAATGCGCATACGCACAACGAACGATGTCGTTTCACACAAGGTCTAGCGAAGCTTTTCAGTCGTACTGCTGGCCGCAGAGTGATTGACATGAAGTGGGCGTTTCTGGGTGTCAACTGACCGTTTTCAGGGAGTGTTCGAAAAAACGCAGGCGTGCCAGGAAAAACGCAGGCGTACAAGGAAAAACGCAGGCATGGCTGGGCGAACGCAGGGCGTGTTCGTGATGTCAAAACAGGAACTGAACAGTCTGAAGTGATCGCAAGCTAGGAGTAGGTTTGGAGCTACTCTGAAACTGCACAATTTTTTTTGTAGCCGCTCTGCGATCCTTTCCTTCGCACTTCTGCTAAGCTAAGATACACTCCCAGAGGGCTGCGGCTTAGCGTTTGCACGGCTGCTAAAAACAGCTAGCGAGCGATCAACTCGGAATGACCCCCTTCGTTGGAGTTGCTATCACTGCAGCTTCCTTGGACGCAGCAGTGATAGCGCTGTATGGTAACGCAGCAGGAGGTGTCTATTACATGCAGACGCCTCCTGCTGCAGTAGTGATCCGAGCTGTGTCCTAGGATGCACCATCAGATCTCTCTCCCACCATTGGGCGGCTTATGGCACCTATGGTGCTGCGCTATCACAGAGGCCAAGAAATCTCTGTCCTAGGACGGAGATCCCTGACCTCTTTCCGCCCCCTAAACGGCTGCGACAAGTCTCCGTTTTGTCAAACGGAGGGCGGCGCCACCCCACGCATGGCAGCAGGCTTTCTCATTGACAGTCTTCAGTCTTCTTCTTGCTTTCGTTGTTGCAGGACCCATTCGTGCATGCGCAGAATAGGTCATGCACATGCACATAGTACCGAACATCGGTACTTTAAGTATGATATTGCACCTGAGCACAATTTAAAGCAGAGAGCATTAGTGATCACCATATACTACAGGGGACATCACAGTGACCTCTTTATAATATAGAGAGCATCGCAGTGACAGCCAGATAATACAGAGAGCATCGCAATGATGGCTAGATAATGCAGAGAGCATTGTAGTGGCCACCATATACAGTAATTGCGAAAAAAAAGATATATCAAACCATTGAATATATTAAAACAGGTGCTACTTCAAGCTGGTTTTCCTAGCAGCCGTTAGAGGAGATAGTCACTCTCCACAACAAAATTACACCAAACAAAGAAAATAAAAGCGCTTCTAGAAATCAAATGTACATAAATAACCAGTGAGTGGTATGGTAATCTAGATTAAAATAACATTGATTAAAATGTTTAAAATTGGTGTTTAGACTGACTAACAAAGTCTACACATTCATATACAATTAAAATGATACAATACACATGCAAATGTAATAAGCACCGCAAGTGCAAATGGTGCAGTGCAAGTGTTAGTTGCACCCTCCTTCTTATGGTCATGTATTAAGGGCTATATAGGAAGTCCTGTACGGTCAAAGGACTTTATGTCAATGCAGGTTTTGGTCATGGACCAATGGCAATGGTCCCAGAATATGATTATAGTTACCGGTCCTGAGATATTTTAGCAAGGGAGAAGTCCTTTTAGCGTTGATCCTTTTGGTGTTGATTCACAAAGTGGCAACGGATGACAGCGCATTTGTGGAGTCCCTCTAACCTTTAGCAATTGACCAGTGAACCAATGTTCGTAGGAGCCCTTAGACCAAAGAGGAGTATGCCTGACGTGTTTCGCTGTCCTTGGACAGCTTTTTCAAAGGTGGCACAATATTGCATGAGTCCCCTTTATATAGGGTTGTTAATTAGATTACCAGTTACACATATTTCACAGTACCTTAACATTCATATAACACAAATAACCAATAAACCCTGCAATGGGAAGATAAAGGAAACAAACCTATAGAGATTACATATTATGATTTCATTAAACGAGCATTCTAGCCCTTAGAAAGCTTTATTTACATTGTATTATTCTTGGTCATGTGACCAACATTGGTTATAACCCATTTTATAAATGGTGAGATGTTTCTTAACTATTGTAGAACATGATTGGCTTATTACGATCACATGTAACATTTCAAGCTGTCTTATTCGTCGGGAAATTTAACCAGACCAATGCATATATAGGCATATGATCGGGCTCTGTAGTATCACGTGACCAGGACCCCTTTCCCGCTGCCCCTGAAGCTTATATCACTCCTCTGCTGCTGCTGGAGTTTAAAGTGAGCTGCAGGCAATGCTGCCCACCTTCCGCTGTTTAGTGAGCCGTGGGCAATGCTATCGGATTCCCCCTCCCCCACACACTGAGCTGCAGCATTCATGACCTCCACCCCCTCCCTGCACAGGTTACAGTGAGCTGTGGGCTATAATGCCCAACCCCCACCCCCCTCAGATTTATGTGCAGCCCCACAACTGCACCTCCCCTTCCGACTCTTCCCTCACCACTCAGGATACACTGAGCGGCGGGCATTCATGTCCTCCACCCCTCCCCACGGAGGTTACAGTGAGCTGTGGACTGTAATGCCCGTTACCCCCCAAGGTGGAACAGTGCCGCGGCCAGCGATATGTGCTCCCATGCGCCCCGGCACTTCCTAGGCGCTAGAGGTCAAGTGTGACCTCTACCATGTCTCCTCCATGGCAGCAGCCATTTTGGAATGGACATTTAGCAGATTGACATGCGGACGGCTAGTCCACATGTCAATCTGCTCTGAATCAGCAGCAGCGCCCCCTCAGCCCTGTGCCTCCAAGCCTCCGCAGTGGCTGCGGGGGTGGTAGTTACGCCACTGGCTGCGATAATATCAGGCTGTTTGGGATCGTATTTGACGTCAGACACCCTCCCTTCGAAATGCTTGGACACGTCTGCGTTTTTCCAAACACTCCATGAAAACGGTCAGTTGACACCCACAAACCCCTTCTTCCTGTCAATCTTCTTGCGAACGCTCGTGCGAGTGAATCCTTCGCACAAACCTGTCGCTGACCGGCGATCCCCTTTGCAGCCGTGCAATGCGCAACGCAGTGCGGTGCATACGCAGTTCAGATCTGATCGCCCGCTGTTAGGCTTATAAAAGAGCATGTAAAATATGTTTAGCGTCATTTGTATAGTCAAGACTGCCATACCTCTGCATCTATATTGGTCTTTCTCTGTGGGGCATGTTAATAATTTTGAGTGCCCAACTAGTGCATTGTGTGTGAGGCGGGGATATGCTGCTGTCAGTGAGGCAGGGAAGTGCCACCGTCAGTGAAGCGGTGAAGTGCCGCCGTCAGTGAGGCGAGGATGTGCCGCTGTCAGTGAGGCGGGAATGTGCTGTGCCGTCAGTGAGGCAGGGATGTGCCGCCATTAGTGAAGCGGGGATGTGCTGTGCCATCAGTGAGGCAGGGATGTGCTGCTGTCAGTGAGGCAGGGATGTGCTGCTGTCAGTGAGGCAGGGATGTGCTGCTGTCAGTGAGGCAGTGATGTGCTGCTATCAGTGAGGCAGTGATGTGCTGCTGTCAGTAATGCAGGGATGTGCTGCTGTCAGTGAGGCAGTGATGTGCTGCTGTCAGTGAGGCAGTGATGTGCTGCTGTCAGTAATGCAGGGATGTGCTGCTGTCAGTGAGGCAGAGATGTGCTGCCGTTAGTGAGGCAGGGATGTGCTGCTGTCAATGAGGCAGAGATGTGCTGTGCTGTCAGTGAGGCAGGGATGTGCTGCTGTCAGTGAGGCAGGGATGTGCTGCTGTCAGTGAGGCAGGGATGTGCTGTGCTGTCAGTGAGACAGGGATGTGCTGCTGTCAGTGAGGCAGGGATGTGCTGCTGTCAGTGAGGCAGAGATGTGCTGCTGTCAGTGAGGCAGTGATGTGCTGCTGTCAGTAATGCAGGGATGTGCTGCTGTCAGTGAGGCAGGGATGTGCTGCTGTCAGTGAGGCAGGGATGTGCTGTGCTGTCAGTGAGGCAGGGATGTGCTGCTGTCAGTGAGGCAGGGATGTGCTGCTGTCAGTGAGGCATGAATTTGCTGCTGTCAGTGAATGAGGGATGTGTCGCCATCACTGAGGCAGGAATGCGCCGCTGGTAGTGAGGCAGGGATGTGCTGCTGTCAGTGAGGCAGGAATGCGCCGCTGTCAGTGAGTCAGGGATGTGCTGCTGTCAGTGAGGCAGGGATGTGCTGTGCTGTCAGTGAGGCAGGGATGTGCTGCTGTCAGTGAGGCAGGGATGTGCTGCTGTCAGTGAGGCATGAATTTGCTGCTGTCAGTGAATGAGGGCTGTGCCGCCATCACTGAGGCAGGAATGCGCCGCTGTCAGTGAGTCAGGGATGTGCTGCTGTCAGTGAGGCAGGGATGTGCTGTGCTGTCAATGAGGCAGGGATGTGCTGCTGTCAGTGAGGCAGGGATGTGCTGCTGTCAGTGAGGCATGAATTTGTATATATGTATATATATATATGTACTCCTCCAGCAAGGATGGCACTCAGACACTTTGAAAACTTTTAAAGCTGCATTGATTTGGATGTGTATATATATATATATATATATATATATATTTATATACATTTATTTGGCAGAATGTTTCAATTTTATTTCTGTTAATCACTAATTTCCATTTCTTGCACGCACCTGGGTACATTTTGTAATGGGTGAGATCAGCAGATAGAAGGGGAGTGACATTATGTAAATATGCATGACCATTTGGCAGTATATTTACATAGCAAGCACCACTATGGCATAGTATACAGCTTTAATGGCCTGATCTGAGTCAGATGCAGGGGCAATGTTGGGATGCACTAGAGAGGTGTTATAGTATACAGCATTATGGGCCTGATTCCGAGTCTGACCAGTGGGGATGTTGTACGCAGTAGGAGGGGGTTTTCCTTGAGTTCATGGCAGATAAAATCCTGATGACGTTTGTACAGATACGCAGTACAGATTAACACACAGACAGACATACACACTCAGAGAAGGGCATTAGAAATGTGCTGGGCGTGCCTGTGTGGTTACACGGTGCTGGCTAATCGGATTCACATGTAGCGCTGTATTGTAGCTTTGGGGCACGTTACTGAAAATGGCTTGGTGCAGTGACGCTATATAGCTTACATTGGAGGCCATACCCAGATGTATGAGCTGCATCTAGCAGATAATGCAACTGATGGTGACATCTAAAGATGCGCCAAGATGTGCTGCAGCATCTGTAGGCACTGACAGTGGGCGTCTCAGTCCTTGCACATTTGGACGATGTAACCCGGGGAAGGGCTTTGTAGTAAAATTAGCATGATATCCAGACCCAACTGCAGTAAACGTTGCAAGAAAGTCTGTTTCAGGATGTATGAGGACGGAGTATCCAGCCCCATTGACATACTCTACCCATCAACAGACCCCGTCTCCATTAGGGCTGCTTCCGGAAATTTCCCGGGCTGGTTTTCCATCCCAATCAGCCCCTGACAGGAAACCATCTGGTTTTCCACCATCTATGGCTAAAGTATTCGTCATCAACCATAGACCATCGATAATTTTGAATCATCAATGGTCATCCTATCTCTCTGCACATGTTACATCTACCCCACCTGTAGTACAGAATGATTTTGCCCTTTGCCCATTCAGCCCCTATATGTGAAAAAGAATAAAGAAAAAAAAAAATCAAAGCTAGCAAGTGAAAACATATGTACGGACTTATTATTATTCTTATTCTTGTTGTTATTATTATTATTACTCCCCCCCCCCTTTCCAGTTTTTAAATATTGCATCACAATTAATATTTAATAATAAGCAAATGCCCTATTTGTATGTCATGATTGTATCATTGTTAAAAAACAGGAGATACAGGGGGTCACTCCGAGTTGCACAGCTACGATCATCTTCCCTGACATGCGGGGGGACGCCCAGCACAGGGCTAGTCCGCTCTGCATGTCAGTGCCGCACCCCCCCCCCTTTCCACAGAAGTGCAAAGGCATCGCACAGCGGCGATGCCTCTGCACTTCCAGAGTAACTCCCGGCCAGCGCAGCTTTAGCGTGCTGGCTGGGAGCTACTCGTCACTCCCTGGCCCGCAGCGGCTGCGTATGACGTCACACAGCCGCTGCGGGCCACTCCCCGCATGAAACGGCGGCCAAACGCCGCCGTTCCGTTCCCTCCCACCCACTTGTCAATCAGGCAGAGGCGATCGCAGCCCCGGTACGGCCTTCGGCCATCTGGCATGAACCGGCGCACTCTGGCAGCGGCGCATGCGCAGTGGGTACCCATTCGCTCAGCTGCGATAAAAAGCAGCGAGTGAACGGGTCAGAATGACCCCCATAGTGTATGTGGGTTGGGTATAAAATCCCATCCAGTTGCTTTTATAGTAGGTGTTTGACAATTACTGTATTTTATCCATTTGAAATATTTTTTTTCCAAGAAAATTTATTTTTAGTTTGCAAATGCTCAATGAAATTATAGATAAGTTTGGTCACCGCTTGTAAATGTTTAGAAATAGTTTAGCAAATGATTTCTCATACCGTGTATTGGTTATGTGTACTGTGACACAATGGCATATATGCAGGACTGTTTTGCTAACATTAGTAATTTATTTTCAGTAAATCTGTCTGAGCTAACTTAAGCCATGATTATTATTATTTCTCTGACGTCCTAGTGGATGCTGGGGACTCCGTAAGGACCATGGGGATATAGCGGCTCCGCAGGAGACAGGGCACAATAATAAAAGCTTTAGGATCAGGTGGTGTGCACTGGCTCCTCCCCCTATGACCCTCCTCCAAGCCTCAGTTAGATTTTTGTGCCCGGCCGAGAAGGGTGCAATCTAGGTGGCTCTCCTGAGCTGCTTAGAATAAAAGTTTAAGTTAGGTTTTTTTCTTTCAGTGAGACCTGCTGGCAACAGGCTCACTGCTACGAGGGACTTAGGGGAGAGAAGTAAACTCACCTGCGTGCAGGATGGATTTGCTTCTTAGGCTACTGGACACCATTAGCTCCAGAGGGAGTCGGAACACAGGTCTCACCCTGGGGTTCGTCCCGGAGCCGTGCCGCCGACCCCCCTTGCAGATGCCGAAGTTGAAGAGGTCCAGAGGTCCAGAAACAGGCGGCAGAAGACTTTCAGTCTTCATAAGGTAGCGCACAGCACTGCAGCTGTGCGCCATTGTTGTCAGCACACTTCACCAACAGTCACCAACTGTCACTGAGGGTGCAGGGCGCTGGGGGGGGGCGCCCTGGGCAGCAATGTATAATACCTTTTTATGGCTAAAATACATCACATATAGCCCTTGAGGCTATATGGATGTATTTAACCCCTGCCAGATCTCACAAACTCCGGGAGAAGAGCCCGCCGAAAAGGGGGCGGGGCCTATTCTCCTCAGCACACGGCGCCATTTTCCTGCTCAGCTCTGCTGTGAGGAAGGCTCCCAGGCTCTCCCCTGCACTGCACTACAGAAACAGGGTTAAAACAGAGAGGGGGGGCACTTATTTGGCGATATGATTACATATATAAAAATGCTATAAGGGAAAACACTTGTATAAGGGGTTGTCCCTGTATAATTATAGCGTTTTTGGTGTGTGCTGGCAAACTCTCCCTCTGTCTCCCCAAAGGGCTAGTGGGGTCCTGTCCTCTATCAGAGCATTCCCTGTGTGTGTGCTGTGTGTCGGTACGTGTGTGTCGACATGTAGGAGGACGATGTTGGTGAGGAGGCGGAGCAAATTGCCTGTATTGGTGATGTCACTCTCTAGGGAGTCGACACTGGAATGGATGGCTTATTTAGGAATTACGTGATAATGTCAACACGCTGCAAGGTCGGTTGACGACATGAGACGGCCGGCAAACAAATTAGTACCTGTCCAGGCGTCTCAGACACCGTCAGGGGCTTGTAAAAACGCCCATTTACCTCAGTCGGTTGACACAGACACAGACACGGACACTGACTCCAGTGTCGACGGTGAATAAACAAACGTATTTTCCTTTAGGGCCACACGTTTCATGTTAAGGGCAATGAAGGAGGTGTTACATATTTCTGATACTACAAGTACCACAAATAAGGGTATTATGTAGGGTGTGAATAAACTACTTGTAGTTTTTCCTGAATCAGATAAATTAAATGAAGTGTGTGATGATACGTGGGTTTCCTCCGATAGAAAATTATTGGCGGTATACCCTTTCCCGCCAGAAGTTAGGGCGAGTTGGGAAACACACCTTAGGGTGGATAAGGCGCTCACGCGCTTATAAAAACAAGGGGCGTTACCGTCTCAAGATACGGCAGCCCTCAAGGAGCCAGCTGATAGGAAGCTGAAAAATATCCTAAAAGTATATACACACATACTGGTGTTATACTACGACCAGCAATCGCCTCAGCCTGGATGTGCAGCGCTGAGGGGGCTTGGTCGGATTTCCTGACTGAAAATATTGATACCCTTGACAGGGACAAGATTTTATTGACTATAGATGCATTTCTATATATGCGAGATGCGCAGAGGGATATTTGCATTCTGGCATCAAGAGTAAATGTGATGTCCATATCTGCCAGACGAAGACACGACAGTGGTCAGGTGATGCAGATTCCAGACGGCACATGGAAGTATTGCCGTATAAAGGGGCGGTCCATCGGACCTGGTGGCCATGGCAACAGCTGAAAAATCCACCTTTTGTTACCCCAAGTCACATCTCAGCAGAAAAGGACACAGTCTTTTCAGTCTCAGTCCTTTCGTCCCCATAAGGGCAGGCGGGCAAAAGGGCCAGTCATATCTGCCCAGGGGTAGAGGAAAGGGAAGAAGACTGCAGCAGGCAGCCCATTCCCAGGAACAGAAGCCCTCCACAGCTTCTGCCAAGTCCGCAGCATGACGCTGGGGCAGTACAAGCGGACTCAGGTGCGGTAGGGGGTCATCTCAAGAGTTTCAGCACGCAGGGGGCTCACTCACAAGTGGACTCCTGGATCCTACACGTAGTATCCCAGGTGTACATTGGAAATTCGAGACGTCTCCCCCTCGCAGGTTCCTGAAGTCTGCTTTACCAACGTCTCCCTCCGACAGGGAGGCAGTATTGGGAACAATTCACAGGCTGTATTCCCAGCAGGTGATAATCAAAGTACCCCTTCTACAACAAGGGAAGGGGTATTATTCCACACTATATTGTGGTACTGAAGCCAGACGGCTCGGTGAGATCTGAAATATTTGAACACTTACATACAAGCGTTCAAATCAAGATGGAGTCACTCAGAGTAGTGATAGCGAACCAGGAAGAAGGGGACGATATGGTGTCACTGGATATCAGGGACACTTACCTACATGTCCAAATTTGCCTTCTCACCAAGGGTACCTCAGGTTCGTGGTACAGAACTGTCACTATCAGTTCAGACGCTGCCGTTTGGATTGTCCACGGCACCCCGGGTCTTTACCAAGGTAATGGCCGAAATGATGATTCTTCTTAAAAGAAATATGGACGCTTTCCTGATAAAGGCAAGGTCCAGAGAACAGTTGGAGGTCGGAGTAGCACTATCTTAAGTAGTTCTACGACAGCACGAGTGGATTCTAAATATTCCAAAATCGCAGTTTTTTCCGACGACACGTCTACTGTTCCTAGGGATGATTCTGGACACAGTCCAGAAAAGGATGTTTTCTCCCGGAGAAGAAAGCCAGGGAGTTATCCGAGCTAGTCAGGAACCTCCTAAAACCAGGAAAAGTATCAGTGCATCATTGCACAAGGATCCTGTGAAAAATGGTGGTTTCTTACAAAGCGATCCCATTCGGTAGATTTCACGCAAGAACCTTTCCGTGGGATCTGCTGGAAAAATGGTCCGGATCGCATCTTCAGATGCATCAGCGGATAACCCTGTCTCCAAGGACAAGGGTGTTTCTTCTGCGGTGGCTGCAGAGTGCTCATCTATGAAAGGGCCGCAGATTCGGCATTCAGGACTGGGTCCTGGTGACCACGGATGCCAGTCTGAGTGGCTGGGGAGCAGTCACACAAGGAAAAAATTTCCAGAGAGTGTGATCAAGTCTGGAGACTTCTCTCCACATAAATATACTGGAGCTAAGGGCAATTTACAATGCTCTAAGCTTAGCAAGACCTCTGCTTCAAGGTCAGCCGGTATTGATCCAGTGGGACAACATCACGGCAGTCGCCCACGTAAACAGGGCGGCACAAGAAGCAGGAGGGAAATGGCAGAAACTACAAGGATTCTTCGCTGGGCGAAAAATCATGTGATAACACTCTCAGCAGTGTTCATTCCGGGAGTGGAAAACTGGGAAGCAGACTTCCTCAGCAGGCATGACCTCTACCCGGGAGAGTGGGGACTTCATCGGGAAGTCTTCCACATGATTGTAAACCGTTGGGAAAAACCAAAGGTGGACATGATGGCGTCCCGCCTGAACAAAAAAACTAGACAGATATTGCGCCAGGTCAAGGGACCCTCAGGCAATAGCGGTGGACGCTCTGGTAACACTGTGGGTGTACCAGTCAGAGTATGTGTTCCCTCCTATGCCTCTCATACCAAAAGTACTGAGAATCATAAGAGGGAGATGAGTAAGAACGATACTCGTGGTTCCGGATTGGCCAAGAAGGACTTGGTACCCGAAACTTCAAGAGATGTTCACGGAAGACCCGTGGCCTCTACCTTTAAGAAAGGACCTGCTCCAGCAGGGGCCTTGTCTGTTCCAAGACTTACCGCGGCCGCGTTTGACGGCATGGCGGTTGAACGCCGGATCCTGAAAGGGCATTCCAGATGAAGTCATCCCTACCCTGGTCGAAGACAGGAAGGATGTAACCGCAAAACATTTTCACCGCATTTGGTGAAGATATGTTGCGTGGTGTGAGGCCAAGAAGGCCCCTACAGAGGAATTCCAACTGGGTCGTTTCCTACATTTCCTGAAAACAGGACTGTCTATGGGCCTAAAATTAGGGCCCATTAAGGTTCAAATTTCGGCCCTGTCGAATTTCTTCCAGAAAGAACTGGCTTTAGTGCCTGACGTTCAGATGTTTGTAAAAGGGGTACTGCATATACAGCCTCATTTTGTGCCCCAGTGGCACCTTGGGATCTCAATGTTGTTTTGAGTTTCCTAAAGTCACATTGGTTTGAACCACTCACCACTGTGGACTTAAAATATCTCACATGGAAGGTGACGATGCTATTAGCCCTGGCTTCAGCCAGGCGTGTGTCAGAATTGGCGGCTTTATCATATATAAAGCCCTTACTTAATTTTTCATTCTGACAGGGCAGAATTGAGGACTCGTCCTCAATTTCTCCTTAAGGTGTTTTCTGTTTTTCACATGAACCAACCTATTGTGGTACCTGCGGGTACTAGGGACTTGGAGGACTCCAAGTTACTTGACGTTGTCAGGGCCCTGAAAAATATGTTTCCAGGACGGCTGGAGTCAGAAAATCTGACTCGCTGTTTAGCCTGTATGCACCCAACAAGATGGGTGCTCCTGCTTCTAAGCAGACGATTGCTCGCTGGATTTGTAATACAATTCAGTTTACACATTCTGTGGCAGGCCTGCCACAGCCAAAATCTGTAAAAGCCCATTCCAAAAGGAAGGGGGCTCATCTTGGGCGACTGCCCGAGGGGTCTCGGCTTTACAACTTTGCCGAGCAGTTACTTGGTCAGGGGCAAACACGTTTGCTAAATTCTACAAATTTGATACCCTGGCTGAGGAGGACATGGAGTCTCTCATTCGGTGCTGCAGGGTCATCCGCACTCTCCCGCCCGTTTGGGAGCTTTGGTATAATCCCCATGGTCCTTACGGAGTCCCCAGCATCCACTAGGACGTCAGAGAAAATAAGATTTTACTTACCGATAAATCTATTTCTCGTAGTCCGTAGTGGATGCTGGGCGCCCATCCCAAGTGCGGATTGTCTGCAATACTTGTACATAGTTATTGTTACAAAAATCGGGTTATTCTTGTTGTGAGCCATCTTGTCAGAGGCTCCTTCGTTGTTATCATACTGTTAACTGGGTTCAGATCACAGGTTGTACGGTGTAATTGGTGTGGCTGGTATGAGTCTTACCCGGGATTCAATATCCTTCCTTATTATGCACGCTCGTCCGGGCACAGTATCCTAACTGAGGCTTGGAGGAGGGTCATAGGGGGAGGAGCCAGTGCACACCACCTGATCCTAAAGCTTTTATTATTGTGCCCTGTCTCCTGCGGAGCCGCTATATCCCCATGGTCCTTACGGAGTCCCCAGCATCCACTACGGACTACGAGAAATAGATTTATCGGTAAGTAAAATCTTATTTATTTTTTTTCATATTTTTGAATTTTTGGAACTTCAGATTTTGGGGGTAATTCCAAGTTGATCGCAACAGGATTTTTTTTAGCAATTGGGCAAAACCATGTGCACTGCAGGGGGGGGGGTGGGCAGATATAACATTTGCAAAGAGAGTTAGATTTGGGTTGGTTATTTTGTTTCTGTGCAGGGTAAACACTGGCTGCTTTATTATTACACTGCAATTTAGATTGCAGATTGAACTCACCACACCCAAATCTATCTCTCTCTGCACATGTTATATCTGCCCCCCTGCAGTGCACATGGTTTTGCCCAACTGCTAAAAAATGTCCTGCTGCGATCAACTTGGAATTACCCCCTTTGTCTTTTTTCCCCCCTTCATTTATCATGATTATTTGTTTACAATAACTTTCTCTGGAATACATATACAGGAATGTTCTGCCACAGACACTAAAACATATACACGGGTTTGTGTTTCAGGTTCTCCAACACTGCTGCCAGATGTAACAAGTGAATTATGGCCTTCTGAGGAATTAACTTCTTCCTCTGTCACCAGTGAAGTAGTGACTACAATTGAACAATCAGAAGAGATGGAGAATTCTACTTTGTATAACAACACAACATTATCGAGCAAGAATTCCAACACTAGTGATACAAGCCCAACCTCCAGTATCCAAGACAATATAACAATGCAGTTGGGAGAACTCAATCCTTCTGAATCTTCACCACTTTCTTCATTCCAGCCTACAAACTCAGGTCTAAGTGATTCCAACACATTTACCTTATTGACTTTGCCTTTACATCCATCATCCCCATATACATCTTCTGCTTCTGGAGCAGATAGTTTGACTCCTTTTCCATCATCATCGTCATCATCTTCATCGTCATCATCATTATCATTATCAACAATATCATCTAACCAGTTTTTCATATCATCCACTGATGTAGATGATACATCTTCCACTGTTGCACCTTATTCTAGCATGGTACCACTAGGAAACAGTACGGGGGGAAACTTAAATCAGGACGTTGTTACAGATGTTATAAAATCTACTCCTATGGTAACTGGCAAGACCTTGACCATTGAAACCACCAGTTTGGAGAAAATGGAAATAGAAATATCAACTTTCGAAGCTACAAAATTTTCAGTGCAAGAATCCTTCACACAAACACCACATTCTTCAACACTTAAAACCACAGCAATCTCTAACATTGAATCAAATAATGACTCCTTGACTACTTCATATAAACTCTCCATTCCATTTACATCTACTTTTACATTATCTTTAGACACACTAGACACTAACAATTCAAAATCATATGGAGCAGAAACATTTTCTTTTACCCAGTCAACATCTACTGTAATGTCTACATCGACTGACCATGTTGATTTTATGGATGGAGGCTCATCTGATAATCAGACAAGTAACTCTACATCCTATCCAAGTACATCATTCATACCATCTTTCACAGACGAAACTACAGAGGTTCTAAACGTAACAAACAACCCTCCATCGGATCAATATGCCACCATATACAATGCCTACAAAACTACAGATATTGGCCTTAGAGAATCTTTAGCAACTGATGAAATTATTGTGTCTCCAGCAATAATCACTATAAATAATAGTAGTAATACCAACAGTCCAGTCTCCAATAATTCGGCATATATGGTATCTCAGACAACAAGCAGCCCCTCTACTCAGCATACAGAAACAAGTATTTCCTCCAAGAGCAATGCAATGGCCCTGTCTACTGTAGAACTTGAAGCTATTTCAGGTTCTGCCCCTACAAATGTATTAGCACTAACTAGTGAGTCTACTCGAGCAATAGGTGACACTAAATCTGAAGTTGCAATGACCTCTATTATGACAAGTATGAATCCTGAGCTGAACTCTCCAAGTCCTCTTCAACTACATACAACTATAGAAAGTGACACTGATCTTCATATGTCATCAAATGCTCCATTGGAAAATGATGAGAACTCATCTAGGCTATCACCAACAATGCAGTCTAGAACGTCGACCCAGATATCACCAGAATTTATCACAACAATCTCTTATTTTTACATTGATACTGTGTCAAACACAAAGAATTCGGAACACAGTACAGAAAAAGCATTATCTGTGGAAACAACAACCTCTGGAATTGGATTAAGTTCATCTAGCAATGAGCTGGGGTACACCATCACTGACATTACATCATTATCTCAACCTAATACATCAACTATATTATTTTCTTCTCAGTCTATAGCTGATGAAATGACAACAGAAGCGTATTTGTCCAATGAAATAGCCACATACAACACTGGTACAAACACAGACAAAATACTGAACAATTTTACAGAAATCCTGTTGACCAATACTACAAAAATACAAAATATAAGTGAAGAAAATACAATTTCCAGTTCAATTCAGACAGAACCCAATACCTCAGCCAGTAATATCCCATTAGAAGTCACCATTTCATATTCTGAGGAGTTGACCTCCCATCTTAGTATACAATCAAGTACCATTGTCCCATCAGTAGCTCCAGTGGAGACATTAACCCAGCATGCGCCAAGTGCCACCAGTAATGTCATAACATCGTGGACCAAGTCATCTACATTGACAGTTAACGGTAGTGAAAACACAGAGATCCTGCAGACAAATTTTACAGAGGACACTATTCACATAGTCACAGACAATCCAAACATCAGTGAAAAAAGTACAGCTATTTCATCAACATTTAAATCCTTTACAAGCAATGCTTTGTCAACCTTTCATGAATCAACATCTAATCTTGATAGTAGTATAGAACCAAGTACCATTAGATCATTATCAAAAACAACATCAGTGGAAACAACATTGTCTACACCAAGTGAGACTAGCAAATACATGACATCTTGGACTTCTGAAACGTCCAGTGTTTTGTCTCCACCTGTAATAAACACATCAACTACACTGTATTCTCAGTCAAATGCAACATCTACTTTGGAAACACCATCAGAATCTTCTATGTCCACAATGATGTATAGGACTAATATAAACACAGACAGCCTGCAGACATATTCTACAGGAGAGATCAGTCAGACAGTCACATACAGTCCCAATATCAATCAAGAAAACACAACTTTCATGTCAACAATGACAGAATATGGAAGCACAAACAGCAAAGCAACTTTGGATGAATCAACGTCCGATCTTGGTATAACTACAAAGCCAAATCAAACAACTGTAACTACACGCAGTGAAGATATTACCAGTAGTAATGTAATAACAACACGGACTATTACTCATAATAATACTACAGTGACTAATGTTACATCACCATCTGTGTTAAACTCAACTATAATATTATTCTCCTCCCAGCCCACTGTCACTTCTGCTCCTGAAACTCTTATGTCTACTTGGACATCTAGTGCTCCATATGAAATGAACACAAACACAGAGAGTTTGCAGACAAATTCTTTTGGGCACTCCAGTTACACTACCACAAATTCCAGGTCAACTAACACAGAGTCTAGAACCTCAACCAGTTTTCTATCATCAGACTTTCCTTCGTCATATTCTGAAACAACAGTGATTTCTGAAGCAACAATATCATTGGAGGAAAGAACTGGAACTATGGTAAGTACCCCATCTAATACAGTACTTATTATTGATAATAGTACCACAAGCTCTGCCATTACATTGCTAGCTGCATTGACCGCATCGACAATACTATTCTCTTCTCAGTCCAGTTCAACAATTGCTGGTGAAACTCCAACTGGAATGCATATATCTAACGGGACAATCACGGTAATATATAACCCTGATACAAACACAGAGCATTTGCAGACTGGGGAGATATCAAGCCATCAATCTGTTTCCAGCGGCATAACGACAGCACTCTTTCCTAAGATGTCTGAAAGTGTAGTAAGTATCACAGATTATGTGGACTCTACCACACACTTTACTCCACACTCAGAAGCTATGACTTCATCAAGCAATCAATCTACGGATCAGTTGAGGGCCTCTACAGTACCAAGTATCTCATTCAGTGAGTCTACAAATCAGACAAGTCAAGAAACTTCACAAAGTGCTGAGATTTCTTCCACCATCAACTCAATACTATCTCAACCTACATCTGAAAAACAACTTGACTCTACTTCTACAGTTTATACTGATTTACAATCACAGTCTACAACTCCTTACACTTTGCCCTTCACCACTCATAGTGAGATACCTTCAGCACGGCCCTTGACATCTAAAATATCTCCAGCAATGACCACTGTGAGTAATGCTACAAATATTCAGCAGACAGTAACAGGAGAATCCAACATCTCAACATACTTAGGGTCAACGACTCAAGCTGACTATTCAGTTACAATCACTGTAGGTAGTACTAATGGCAGCAGCACTCACAAAGCAGTCACTTCAGATTCCATTCTCCAAACCATATCTCATTTGTCATCCACATCTATAACGCCAACTCATTCATCATCCTTGGCACATACAACTACAATCTTTCCAATGAACATATCTAATTCTCTTTCTACAGTCTCTTCTATGGTATCTTCTGCTGAAGTTTCAACTGTTTCCACTGCAGGAATTGCAACACAAACCTTTACCTCTATACCAACTCCTTCTTCCTCTTACGTAACTCATACAAACCACACAAGTCATATTTCACCATCAATTATTAATATATTGGTGTCAACAAAGCTCACAAAGGCTACCCAGGCTCCAACATCAGGGGAACTTACTGCACAAACCACACATTTTATACCAACAAACCACACAGCACATACACCTACTATAGTTGTTCTTCCAACCACAGTAAAAACCAGCATAGTCACAAGAACCCCCTCAATCACGACTCATGCATCGAGTACAAGTACGATCAAAGCTATGTCAGATACCTCCAAAACATCAACTGTTCTCCCTCAAACCATTACTACGCCAACCATGGCAACTACAACAGCATCCATGACTACGACCGTGACTTCTGTGGCACCATTGACAAATGCTACTTCTACTCATAGCACAAATCCGACAACCATCTTTAGCACGTCAATAACACCTTCTTTGGAGTGTAAGCTATCATCAAACACCATGATAAAAAGTGGTAAGTCCTTTTAGCACTTTCTTTGCATTTGAATATTCACATCCAGTTGTATGTGAGAAAATAATATGGAACTGTGTTGGAAAAAATAAAAAGGAATGTAAATGAAGGACTTAGAATATTCATCAGTGCTTATAAATCAAATATACTGGAATACTATGCAAACCTTTTGCAGAAATGAATTACATACTGATGAATAGACTACACTAGCACAGATTAAGACTGTTTTAAAATGGTGTAATTTAATTGATTGTTTTGACCAAATAGACCAGTGGTTCCCAAACTCAGTCCTGAGAACCCCTAACGGTTCATGTTTTCCAGGTCACGCGGCAGGTGCACTGTGTATGACCAACTGTCACATTTCAAAAATCCACAGGTGACCTGGAAAAATTGAACTGTTAGAAGTCCTTGAGGACAGAGGGGCACATGTATTAAGCCTGGGGAAGTGATAAAGCAGTGATAAGTGCAAGGTGATAACGCACCAGCCAGTCATTACGTGTTGGGTATATGATCCTGGCGGTCAGAATACCGACGACGGGGTCCCAGCCACCAGAATGCTGGCAAGTGGGGGGCGCGCGCAACGAAGCCCCTTGCAGGCTTGCTGCACTCGCCACAGGTTCTATTCCCATTCTATGGGTGTCGTGGACACCCACGAGTGGGAATAGCCCTAGCGCAGCTGGCAACATTCTGGCAGCTGGGATCCCGGCATCGTTTTTCTGAACGCCGGGATCCCGAACGCCGGGATCATAACTATATCCTATCATTACAGTTTGAAAAATGGCAGTTAGTGAGCTGATTGGCTGGTGCATTATCACCTTCCACTTATTACTGCTTTATCACTTCTCGCTGTGCTCGCCACGCTGCGGGTTCGGCGGCTTCCTGCGCTCACCACAGGTTCTATTCCCACTCTATGGTTGTCGTGGACACCCATGAGTGGGAATAGCCCTAGCGCAGCTACCGGCATTCTGGCGGCTGGGATCCTAGCGTCGGTATTCTGAACGCTGGGATCCCAACCGCCAAGAGCATAACTACATCCCATAATTACAGTTTGAAAAATGACAGTTTGGAGCTGATTGGCTGGTGCATTATTACCTTCCACTTATTACTGCTTCATCGCTTCTCCGGGCTTAATACATCTGCCCCAGAGTTTGGGAACTTCTGCAATAGACCAATCATTGTACTGTACCACATTCCAGCTGCTAAACGATTACTATTCATGATCACAGTTTGATTCTGTCAAAAAGGATTTCATTGGGTAGTGCAGAGAAACCTGGGCAAACAATGAGCCGTGTCGCTGAGTGTAACGCAATGCTATACTGTTGAGATCTGAGTGTTCATGTGGATGTCTGAATAGACTGAGCAGTGAGACTTGGCATCTCCTGTATGGCACTTGGCCAGATCACACTCTAATCTCTTGGCGGTTGCACTGAGCACCTAGATGACACTGTATGTGGTTCTCTTTATTCCTATACTATAATATGGGGAGGTTTGTTCAAATTAAGTATTTATCTATCTGATTGAAGGAATGGAGCATAAAACCATGGGAGTTTAAATAATAAGCGTCACATTCTACACTTTCATGTTTATACCTTAAATTTAAAAGGGCAATGCATTTACCAGCCGTGTTTTGCTATTAAAATGATTGCCCTTTTAATTTTCGGGCATAAACATGATAGGAAGTGGCGGGGTTCAGAACCCGATGCTACATAAATAAACCCATTGGAGAGAGATAAAGTGAGTAGTTGCCAAAACAACCAATAAGCTTCTGTCATTTCAAAGACTGCTCTAGATAAATGACAATTACAAGCTGATTAGTTGCATTGAGCATATACACTTTATCTCTCTCCAAGGCTTGATACACCACCCCCTCAGAGAAATACAGGAAAATATCAATTCACAGCACAGACATTCTGACTTGATAAATTGTAACTTACAATTTTGATCGGGTTACATACGTTTTACCAGCAGACGGGATGCCGGCTGTCAATTTCCCGACAGCGGCATTCCGCCTACCAGAATGTCGGCAGCGGGGCGAGCGTGAAGAGTCCCCTTGCGGGCTTGCCGGACACCCGCGAGTGGGAATGAATAGCCCTGGTTCTGCAAGCAAGCAGAAAAGCCACCGTTTAGTAAATAAACCCCTAAGACTTTATGGAAATGCCAGAACTTTAGACTTCTATTTAAGAATAGACAGGCTGTGGTGTTTACACGGGCCTGTCAGAAACATCATCTTGTACACGTCTCTCATCTCATGTACAGATAGAGTGCAGTGCAAACATTGCTTTCTGCCCAAGGCTACATGCAGTATTAAAGAGTCTGTGTGTCGGCTTTGTAAGGATGGCGTTGCTGAGCCGCACAGATTTTAGTTTACAGCAGATTCTGAGCAAACGTGTCCTGAAATGTTTCGGATTGTGTCTTTATTGCTAGGGAAACTAGACCTTCTCTACCTGTAACATGATGGTAAAGTGTATTGTCAAATACAGATTCTATTATTAAAACACTGCTTACACATGTACATTTGTCCTAAATATTGAAAAAATGTGATACATTATTACTGCCGTGCCTGTACTTACATCCCACAAATATACTTTATACCACCGGTACACACCCTTTTAAGGCATGCTTGCCTACTACTGAAAAAGTATTTCAGGGAGATTGCGAAAGCAACACCTGCAATATAAGCGCTTACTGACTCAGCTAGTCCAGCCCCACCCCTATCTCCGCCTACATGCATCTCCCCTTCCCCGGCTTCGTCAGAGTGGAATCTTCAATCGAAAGGTAAGTCTGGGGTAAGGAGCAATCAGGGAGATTGCTAGACTCTTCTGGGAGTCAGGGAGATTGCTACTATTTCAGGGAGTCTCCCTAACAATCAGGGAGATTTGGCGAGTATTAGGGTGGCCAATCCCGGGATCGGCGGAATCCATGGATTTAGGGCCAAAATTGCCGGGATTTCAGTCCTGGGATTGGAGCTTCCAATCCCGGGATTTTCTGATTGAGCTGCGCATGCGTGGTTTCTCTTTCTGCCGGGTAGCGCTGAGCATCTTGAGCACTCTGCTCAGAAGCTGCTCGGCCGTGCACGGCGCCACGTGACGTCAGAGGTCACTGCGCACACAGCCCCGCGCCGGGACGTCCCTCCAGCCTTACCAGCTCGCCATCTGCACAGCACAGCCCCGCGTTGGGGCGCCCCTTCAGCCATGCCAGCCGCACAGCGCAGCCCTGCGCTGGGACGACCCCTTCACTCATGCCAGCCGTCTGTGCACCGCTGCCCCGCGCCGAGATCAGTATTGGGTTGGCCTGGCCGGCCCTGGACTGGAGACTATAGATAGGATGGAGTCGGGACCCTGAGGGATGGGAGGAGGAGGGATCCCTGCTTCTGCCTGCAGTGACCAGCACCACACCGCTCATCCCCACGTTCAGTAAGACAGTGCCTGCTGCCTGGGTCCTGCTTCCATCACACTGTGGGCACCCCCCTGTTGCTGCTCTTTTGGAAAAAAAAAAAGACAGTCACTGGAGTCACACTGGAAGAGGGTGAGTCAGTGAAATTATTTTATTCCAAGGGAGTGCAATGGTGCAGCACGACAATTTTATTTACTGTGGGGCTGGCCATGATTATGTATATTTAATTTGATTCTTGTGGTGTGTAGGGGTGACTGGGACAGGGTTCGACTGGGGGCCCTGAAAGTTATTTTATTCCTGTGGGGGCCTGGGGTCAGTGTGGGCCATGAATGTTAATTTATTCCTGTGGGCACTGTTGGGGCCTTGCTGAGACCATGAAAATTGTATTTTTTTCCTGTGGGCCTTTGTTGGGCCATGAATTTTTTTTATTTTATTTTTTAATACCTGTGGTGTTGGGGCCCCAGTCTAAGCCCTAACACCACAGGAATCTATATCCTTTAGAACGTAAGCTCTCACTAGCAGGGCCCTCAACCCTCATGTGCATATCCTTCTCTTAGTTAAACCATCTTCGATGGCACTTAATCCTGCGGGTTTTCTCTACCGTCCTTGAGGATGCTGGGACTCCGTAAGGACCATGGGGAATAGACGGGCTCCGCAGGAGATAGGGCACTTTAAGAAAGCTTTGGATTCTGGGTGTGCACTGGCTCCTCCCTCTATGCCCCGCCTCCAGACCTCAGTTTTACACTGTGCCCAGAGCAAGATGGGTGCACTGCAGAGAGCTCTCCAGAGTTCTCTGCCTGAAAGCATTTTTGTTTGGATTTTTCTTTCTACTTTTTACTACTTTTTCACAGGGAGCACTGCTGGCAACAGGCTCCCTGCATCGAGGGACTGAGGAGAGAGGAGCAGACCTTCTTGTCAAAGATAGGCTCTGCTTCCTCGGCTACTGGACACCATTAGCTCCAGAGGGGGTGAACGCAGGTTCTTACTGGACGTCCACCCCCGGAGCCGCGCCGCCGTTCTCCTCACAGAGCCAGAAGTCAGAAGACGTCTCAGGCGGCAGAAGCCTTCAGCTTCACTGAGGTAACGCACAGCACCGCAGCTGTGCGTCATTGCTCCCATACACCTCACATACTCCGCTCACTGTAAGGGTGCAGGGCGCAGGGGGGGGGGGGGGGGGGGCGCCGTGGGCAGCAATATAAACTTCTGCATGGCAAAAAGACTATATACATGTACAGGTGGGCTCTGTACATGTATATAAAAGAGCCCCCGCCATATTTGACTAAGTTTGAGCGGGACAGAAGCCCGCTGCCGAGGGGGCGGGGCTTCTCTCTCAGCACTCACCAGCGCCATTTTCTCTCCACAGCACTGCTGAGAGGAAGCTCCCCGGACTCTCCCCTGCTTACACATGGTGAAAGGGTGCTTAAAAGAGAGGGGTGGGCACATAATTGGCGGTTTACATATTACACAGCGCTGCTGGGGAAAAACATTTTGTGTTGGTCTCCAGGGTTATTGCGCCGGGGTGTGTGCTGGCATACTCTCTCTGTCTCTCCAAAGGGCCTTGACAGGGATACTGTCTTCTGAAAAGGGGTTCCCTGTGTGTGTGAAGTGTGTCGGTACGCGTGTGTCGACATGTTTGACGAGGAAGGCTCACTTACTGTGGAGGGGGAGTGTTTGAATGTCAGGTCGCCGTCGGCGGATATGCTGAATGTCTTGAATGCAAATGTCAATCTATTGCATAAAAGGTTAGACAAGGCAGAAGCTAGGGATCAGTCAGGTACCCAGTCCATGCCTGTCCCTGTGGCGCTAGGCCCGTCGGGGTCTCAGAAGCGCACCATATCCCAGATCGGTGACACAGATACCGACACAGATTCGGACTCTAGTGTCGACTATGAAGATGCAAAATTACAGCCGAAGGTGGCAAAAGGTATTCGGTACATGATTATGGCCATTAAAGAGGTTTTGCATATTACTGAGGAACCCCCTGTCCCTGACACGAGGGTACACATGTATAAAGAGAAAAAGCCTGAAGTCACTTTTCCATCATCATTTGAATGAAGTGAATTGTGCGAAAAGGCTTGGGACTCTCCAGATAGCAGACCACAAGTTCCCAAAAGGATTCTTATGGCGTATCCTTTTCCACAAACTGATAGGATACGCTGGGAATCTTCACCAAAGGTGGACAAGGCACTGACACGCTTGTCCAAAAAGGTGGCACTGCCTTCTCAGGATACGGCTTCCCTCAAGAAACCAGCTGATCGCAGGCAGGAAATTACCTTGAAGCACAGTTACACTCACTCCGGTACTATTGCTAGACCGGCTATGGCATCGGCCTGGGTTTGTAGTGCGGTTGTGGCATGGGCAGATTCCTTATCTGCGGAGATTGACACCTTAGATAGGGATGCCATTCAAATGACCATAGAGCATATCAGAGATGCTGCCTTGTATATGAGAGATGCTCAGAGAGACATTTGTTTATTAAGCTCCAGAATAAATGCTATGTCTATTTCTGCTAGGCGACTCCTGTGGACCCGGCAGTGGACGGGAGATGCCGATTCTAAGCGGCACATGGAGTCCTTGCCGTACAAGGGGGAGGAGTTGTTTGGAGACGGCCTCTCGGACCTTGTCTCTACGGCTACGGCTGGTAAGTCGAATTTCTTACCTTATGTCCCCCCGCAGCATACTAAGAAGGCACCTCATTATCAAATGCAGTCCTTTCGTTCCAATAAAAACAAAAAGGTGCGGGGATCGTCCTTTGTTACCAGAGGAAAAGGCAGGGGAAAGAAGCTGCACACAGCTAGTTCCCAAGAGCAGAAGTCCTCCCCTGCGTTTGCAAAGTCCACCGCATGACGCTGGGGCTTCCCGGGGGGAGGCAGATCTGGTGGGGGCTCGTCTTCGGTTTTTCAGCCACGTCTGGGTTCAATCGCAGGTGGATCCCTGGGCAGTAGAGATGTTGCTCAGGGATACAGGCTAGAATTCGAAGACTTGCCTCCTCGCCGGTTTTTCAAATCGGCTCTGCCGACTTCCCCGTCAGAGAGGGAGTCAGTGTTGACAGCAATCAAAAAATTGTGTGTTCAACAGGTGATTGTCACAGTTCCTCATCTCCAGCAGGGAGAGGGATATTATTCAACCCTGTTTGTGGTCCCGAAACCGGACGGTTCGGTCAGGCCCATTTTAAACCTAAAATCTCTGAACTTGTACTTGAAAAGGTTCAAGTTCAAAATGGAATCACTCCGGGCGGTCATTGCCAGCCTGGAGGGGGGGGATTGGATGGTGTCCCTGGACATAAAGGATGCATACCTGCATGTTCCAATATTCCCCCCCCCCCATCAGGCGTTCCTGAGATTTGCAGTGTAGGACTGTCACTACCAATTTCAGACGTTGCCGTTTGGGCTTTCCACGGCCCCGAGGGTTTTCACCAAGGTAATGGCGGAAATGATGGTGCTCCTGCGCAGGCAGGGGGTGACAATTATCCCATACTTGGACGATCTCCTAATAAAGGCGAGATCTCGGGAGAAGTTGCTGGACAGCGTGTCTCTGTCCATGAAGACGTTGCAGCTACACGGCTGGATTCTCAATATATCGAAGTCCCAGCTAGTTCCTACAACGCGTCTGACCTTTCTGGGCCTGATCCTAGACACAGACTAGAAAAAGGTTTTTCTTCCAATCGAAAAGGTTCAGGAACTCATGACCATGGTCAGGAACCTATTGAAACCAAAGAAGGTTTCAATGTATCAGTGCGCGCGGGTCCTGGGGAAGATGGTGGCTTCATACGAGGCCATCCCTTTCGGCAGATTCCATGCAAGGACATTTCAATGGGACCTCTTGGACAAGTGGTCCGGGTCCCATTTACAAATGCATCAAAGGATCACCCTGTCTCCCAGGACCAGGGTATCTCTCCTGTGGTGGCTGAACAGTGCTCACCTTCTAGAGGGTCGTAGGTTCAGCATTCAGGACTGGGTCCTGGTGACCACGGACGCAAGCTTCCGAGGCTGGGGAGCAGTGGCACTGGGAAGAAATTTCCTAGGTCTCTGGTCAAGCCTGGAGACTTGTCTCCACATCAACGTCCTGGAGTTGAGGGCCATATACAACGCCCTGCGTCAAGCGGAGAACTTACTTCGGAGAAGACCGGTTCTGATTCAGTCAGACAATGTCACGGCAGTGGCTCATATAAACCGCCAAGGCGGAACAAGGAGCAGAGTGGCCATGGCAGAAGCGACCAGGATTCTACGCTGGGCGGAAGGCCATGTAAGCGCGCTGTCAGCGGTGTTCATCCCGGGGGTGGACAACTGGGAGGCGGACTTCCTCAGCAGGCACGACCTGCATCCGGGGGAGTGGGGACTTCATCAAGAAGTCTTTGAACAGATCGCGGATCGGTGGGGCCTGCCTCAAATAGACATGATGGCATCCCGTCTCAACAAAAAGCTAAAGCGGTATTGCGCCAGGTCAATGGACCCTCAGGCGGTAGCGGTAGATGCTCTGGTGACACCTTGGGTGTTCAGATCGGTCTATGTGTTTCCTCCTCTTCCTCTCATACCCAAGGTGTTGAGAATTGTAAGAATAAGCAGGATCAGAACAATCCTCATTGTTCCAGATTGGCCACGGAGGACTTGGTATCCGGAACTGCAAGAGTTGCTCACAAAAGATCCGTGGCCTCTTCCTCTTAGGCAGGACCTGCTGCAGCAGGGGCCCTGTCTTTTCCAAGACTTACCGCGGCTGCGTTTGATGGCATGGCGGTTGAACGCCGGGTCCTAGCGGAAAAAGGAATTCCGGAGGAAGTCATTCCTACCCTGATCAAGGCTAGGAAAGACGTGACGTTAAAACATTATCACCGTATATGGCGGAAATATGTTTCTTGGTGTGAGGCCAGAGCTGCTCCTACGGAGGAGTTCCATTTGGGCCGTCTACTTCACTTCCTTCAAACAGGAGTGACCTTGGGCCTAAAATTAGGGTCCATAAAGGTCCAGATTTCGGCCTTATCCATTTTCTTTCAACGAGAATTAGCCTCTTGTCAGGTCTCTAGGTTTGTCTGTCCCCGGCGGGGGCGCTAGTGGGTCAGTGTTGGTCTGATGGATAAAACGTGGAGGCAATATAATAGTCCTGCGCATAGGCGCTGATGTTTTATTGTTACTGAGCAGATCGGATAACACAGTATAAACAGAAAACCGGTAATGGAATGACAATGGTTGATAACTGGATTTAAATAGCTGAGGTCTCTTGCAAATGAAATGTGAAACAACAAAACTGAAGGCAGATGATATAACTAAAGTCCAATAGTACTTGATAGCACACAGTCTCAGTATAACATAAGATAAAGTAACTTGAAAGGCAGAACTCCGGTATGTATAAGAAACACTCTCTATAAAGCACACAAGTCCAGATAGCTTTACTAGGCTCAAGCAGGAAACAGTCTCTAGGCCATCAATAGTAATACTGCTGAAATGCACAGATGGAATACAGATAGCCAGTGTACAAGTGAGATGGTAATACGAACACCTGAGGAGAGTCTCTGCTGCTGGTGATTGTGGCTGGATGGAATTGGAGTCCGGAGTTAACAGGAGAGCTGTGAGAATAAAGACTGGAACAAATGGAAGTAACCACGGGGATCGCTGGAAACAGGAACCAGAAGAACTAAGGCACATGGTGTGTGACTTGTTGTCCGAGGCAATGTGAGAGAGCCACAAGCTGGAAGTTATACCTCCTGCCCAGCAGTGATTGGACACAGGACCAGACTCAGGAGTACTCAGCAATGTGAAATAGAACGCTCGCGGTTACTACACCCATGCAGCCGCAACTGGGGACAAGACCTCCGGAGGTCCGCACACCAGCGCGCTGGTAAGTGAGACGTAGCAGAGCGCCGATTCCTGACAGTACCCCCTCCTTTATGGGTGGGCACCGAACACCCACGAGGCTTGGCAGGGAAGAGTCTATGGAAGGCTTGGATCAGACGTGGAGCATGTACATCCGTGGCGTCGACCCAACTCCTCTCTTCAGGACCATATCCAGACCAGTCAATGAGATATTGCAGATGACCATAACGATGTCGAGAGTCTAATATCTTTTCCACCTCGTATTCCACGCCCCGATGAGTTCGTACCTTTGGAGCTGTTGGAAGCGTTCTCTGGAAACGATTGAGAATTAGTGGTCTGAGGAGAGAAATATGGAATGAGTTGGGTATTTTCAAAAAAAGCAGGCAGTTTCAACTTATAAGCCACCGGATTAATAACACTTTCTACTGGAAAAGGTCCAATAAACCGTGGAGCAAACTTCATTGAGGGGACTCTGAGCCGGAGATTACGGGTAGATAACCAGACCTTATTGCCCGCTTTCAAACTAGGAACTGCTCGCCTCTTCCGATCAGCGAACATTTTGTACCGTTGAGAAACTTTTTTAAGAGATGAATGGATCTCTTTCCAAATTTGAGCGAACCGCTGGAGAGCAGAAGCAGCCGCAGGCACATCTATGGCAGGTAATTCTTGGAAATCCGGTACTCTAGGATGCTGGAACTGTGAAAAAAGGAGTTGTGTCAGTTGAAGTATGATAACGGAAATTATGAGCAAACTCCGCCCATGGCAACAATTCTACCCAGTCATCCTGCAAAGAAGAGATATACAGTCTCAAATAGGTCTCAAGTTCTTGATTTATCCTCTCTGTCTGCCCATTTGTTTGAGGATGATAGGCCGTAGAGAACTTCAGTTTTACCTGTAGCGCTGAACACAGAGCCCTCCAAAACTTGGCCACAAATTGTACTCCTCGGTCAGATATGATTTCTGTTGGAAGTCCATGTAACCTGAATATTTCACGAAGAAACAACTGAGCCAACTTTGGAGCAGAGGGTAATCCCATGAGTGGAATGAAGTGTGCCATTTTTGAAAACCTATCGACTACTACCCAGATGGTGTCATACCCTTTGGATGGAGGGAGATCAGAAATAAAGTCCATCGACACATGAGACCAGGGGCGCTTAGGAATGGAATTGGGAATCAATTGGCCTGCAGGAGCCTGACGAGAATTTTTATGCTGAGTGCATTTGGGACATGAAGCTATGAACTCTTGAATAAATACCTTCATACGAGGCCACCAATACGTTTAAGACAGAAACTTAAAAGTCTTTAGAACCCCAGGGTGACCAGTAAACTTGGACGTATGAGCCCAAGACAGAAGGTTTGGACGAAGCTCCGGAGAGACAAACATCTTGCCTGGAGACGGGACTTGCGACATCCCTGTAGCTGCGAAAACCAGTGGATTTAATACTGGTCGGGCAGCCTGTTCTGCGGCTTCCTCGTTTGAGCTCATGGAGCGAGACAAAGCATCCGCTTTGACATTTTGTGAGCCCGGTCTAAACATCAACTTAAAATCAAAGCGATAAAAGAATAGAGCCCACCTTGCTTGCCAAGGATTCAGACACTGCGCGGCTTTCAAGTAGAGAAGGTTCTTGTGATCCGTGTAGATGGTAATGGGAAATCTCGTACCCTCCAGCAGATACCTCCATTCTTCAAGGGCCAATTTGATTGCTAACAACTCCTGGTCGCCGATGGTATAGTTCATTTCTGCAGATGAGAACCTACGAGAAAAAAACCCACAGGGGTGAGTCTTACGATCACTGCCAACCTGGGACAGGACTGCGCCCACGCCAACCGTTGAAGCGTCCACTTCCAAGATGAAGGCTTTACTGACATCCGGCTGCTGTAACACAGGAGCTGAAATAAAAGCTTGTTTTATTTTGTGAAAAGCGGACAGTGCGTCATCAGACCATTGGGAAGGATTTCCCCCTTTCCGGGTAAGGCAGGTAAGTGGAGCTATTAGCGTGGAAAAGCCTTTAATAAACTTTCTGTAGTAATTGGCGAAGCCAATGAAGCGTTGAACTGACTTGAGTGTTGTTGGAAGAGACCAGTTTTCTATAGCTTCCAGTTTAGCTGGATCCATTTGAAGATCTGTTCCGGAAATGATGTATCCTAAGAAAGATATTGAAGAAGCTTCGAATGTGCATTTGGACAATTTGCCATACAGATGATTCCGTCGAAGACGTTGCAGAACCTCCTTCACCTGTTGGCGATGAGAGACTAAATCACGGGAGAATATCAAGATGTCATCGAGGTAAACCACCACACCTTTATACAAGAGATCTCTAAACACTTTGTTGACAAAGTTTTGAAACACGGCAGGGGCATTACTTAAACCGAAGGGCATCACTAGATATTCATAGTGGCCGCCACGAGTATTGAAGGCGGTTTTCCACTCATCACCACTTCGAATCCTGATAAGGTTGTAAGCCCCGCGAAGATCCAGTTTCGTGAAGATGGAAGCCCCTCTAATTCTGTCAAACAGCTCTGTGATAAGAGGTAACGGGTAGCTATTTTTGATCGTGATGTCATTTAAACCCCGATAATCGATACAGGGGCGAAGTCCTCCATCTTTCTTCTTGACGAAGAAGAATCCAGCACCAGCTGGGGAAGTGGATGGACGGATGAAACCTTTCTGTAAATTTTCCTTTATGTATTCACTCATGGCTTGAGTTTCTGGGACTGAAAGAGGGTATGTACGCCCTCTAGGCGGCTTTCTCCCTGGAACCAGATCGATGGGACAATCCCACTCTCGATGGGGAGGCAAGACATCCGCTGCTTTCTCACTGAAGACGTCAGTGAATTCCTGATAGGCCTCCGGGAGACCAGGCTGAGACTTTACACCAGAAGACTTTATTGGAAACACTTGAGCCAGACAAGACAGACGACAGGAGGAACTCCATGATGTTAACTGCAATGTGGACCAGTCAATTGCGGATTGTGCAGTTGGAGCCAAGGCATACCCAGTACTATCTCATAGCCCGCTTTGGGTATAACCAGGGCCGGATTAACAATGGGGCGGATGGAGCTGCAGCTCCAGGCCCCCCATTGAAAATAGGCCCACAGGATCTCCTGCAATGCAGCCAGTGTTAACAGTAAAAAAAACACCTGCTGCATAGCGTTGTCCCCACAGAGGACTGCGCTTACCCCTCCACTGGTCCGGCTGCCGTGATCGGAGCTCAACCCTGATCAGGCAGCGTATGGTAACAGCACCCCGTGCAGCCAGTATCCCTGATACTGCAGCCTGTGCTGGTGCTCGGTGGCTGGGCTCAGTCAGTGGGCTGTGCAGCACTTCCTGATACTGCAAGCTCCGCCCACTGTATGACATCGTGCAGGGGGCGGGGCCAGGACTCGACACTGCTGCCAGCCATCCATGTCACACACTACTATACTGAGCAGAGGCAGGAAAAGGTAAGAGAGAGAGAAGTAACATGGGAGGGAAAGTGAAAGGGGGAATGTAAGGAATGAGTGCAGTTGAGGAACAGTAATGCACCTGAGATAGACAGGTAGGTGATTAAGGTATGTTAGAAATGTAAAGAAAGATACTGTGAGAGATTAGAAAAGAAGACAAGCATGTGATATCAGAGATAGGCAGTTTTTGACCCTGTTTTTAAAAATTAGTGGGCCCTGCAGGACGTGCTGTGCAGTCAGTCTCTCACCGCTGGCAGCGATCTCATCCAATCGCTGCCTGAGACCAACGTCCTCCCCTCTCTGCCCACCAACGCACAGCATAACGCTCTACAATTTAAATCAGGTGTGCGTCGGGGGAGAGCATCTGTATCTGACCTGCACTGTATCCCACCCACACTGTATCCCACCCGCACTGTATCCCACCTGCACTGTATCCCTCCCACATTGTATTTGTATCCCACCCGCACTGTATCCCTCTCGCACTGTATCCGTCCCACACTGTATCCCACCCGCACTGTATCCGTCCCACACTGTATCCGTCCCACATTGTATCCCACCCGTACTGTATCCCTCCCGGACTGTATCCGTCCCACACTGCATCCGTCCCACATTGTATCCCACCCGTACTGTATCCCTCCCGCACTGTATCCCTCCCACATTGTATCCCACCCGCACTGTATCCCTCTCGCACTGTATCCGTCCCACACTGTATCCCACCCGCACTGTATCCGTCCCACACTGTATCCGTCCCACATTGTATCCCACCCGTACTGTATCCCTCCCGCACTGTATCCGTCCCACACTGTATCCGTCCCACATTGTATCCCACCCGTACTGTATCCCTCCCGCACTGTATCCGTCCCACACTGTATCCGTCCCACATTGTATCCCACCCGTACTGTATCCCTCCCGCACTGTATCCGTCCCACATTATATCCCACCTGCACTGTATCCATCCCACACTGTATCCATCCCACATTGTATCCCACCCGTACTGTATCCCACCCGCACTGTATCCGTCCCACACTGTATCCGTCCCACATTGTATCCCACCCGTACTGTATCCCTCCCGCACTGTATCCGTCCCACACTGTATCCGTCCCACATTGTATCCCACCCGTACTGTATCCCATCCGCACTGTATCCGTCCCACACTGTATCCATCCCACATTGTATCCCACCCGTACTGTATCCCACCCGCACTGTATCCGTCCCACACTGTATCCATCCCACATTGTATCCCACCCGTACTGAATCCCACCCGCACTGTATCCGTCCCACACTGTATCCATCCCACATTGTATCCCACCCGTACTGTATCCCTCCCGCACTGTATCCGTCCCACACTGTATCCCACCCGCACTGTATCCCTCCCGCACTGTATCCGTCCCACACTGTATCCCACCCGCACTGTATCCGTCCCACACTGTATCCATCCCACATTGTATCCCTCCCGCACTGTATCCGTCCCACACTGTATCCATCCCACATTGTATCCCA
Organism: Pseudophryne corroboree; assembly: GCF_028390025.1. Lineage (NCBI taxonomy): Eukaryota > Metazoa > Chordata > Amphibia > Anura > Myobatrachidae > Pseudophryne > Pseudophryne corroboree. The sequence continues at coordinate 90,465,633 of NC_086454.1, read as the reverse complement.
CCCGTACTGTATCCCTCCCGCACTGTATCCGTCCCACACTGTATCCCACCCGCACTGTATCCCACCCGCACTGTATCCCACACGCACTGTATCCCACATGCACTGTATCGATCCCACACTGTATCCGTCCCACACTGTATCCATCCCACATTGTATCCCACCCGTACTGTATCCCTCCCGCACTGTATCCGTCCCACACTGCATCCCACCAGCACTGTATCGGTCCCGCACTGTATCAGTCCCACACTGTATCCGTTCCACACTGTATGGCAGATGATGCAGGAAGAGCTGCTCAAGAGGCTGTTGTGAACGTGAATGCGCAGGTGCAGCAGATCAGTGTACCCATCCAGTGTCTGCCCCTTCTCCAGCTCAGTGTCCCCACCATTACTGATCCCCATCCCAGTGTCTCCCTGCCTTCCCTCCCCAAACAGCCCACTGCACCCATCCCAGTACCCTCCCACCTAGAACCCTCAGCCCAGTCCAGTGGCGGGCTGGCCAGGGGGGGCAGAGTGCCAGGTGCCCCCTGGGCTGTGCTATCGCCACGGGACGCAGCCTTCTCCATTGCAAAAGGGCACAGGTGGTTCAGTGTGCGCGGCGGCAGCCACGTGGGCTCTCTTACTGTGTGTCCTGCAGGGCTACGGAAGCCCTGTAGGACACAATTAAAAGATACGCAATCTGTGATACGGCTGTACGCTGCTGTGCATAGGCGGCCATATCACATGAGGGGACTGTTTGCTATGGCTCTGTGCACTGTACAGCAAGTGGCGGGGGCGGCGGCAGCAGGAGTGAGGTACTGACTGTGCTCAGTATATTAGTGACACAGCCACCATCCTGCTAACGGCCTTGTCACCCTGACCCACCCTTCACAGATTACATAGGTGACCATGCCCCTATTGCTCATTATTACGCCCCCAGCAGGGTTAGGGGTAGTGTGTGTTGGGAGCAGGTGCAGGGTAGGGAGTGGTGTAGTGTGTACGGGGAGCGGGTGCAGGATTAGGGGTAGTGTAGTGTGTACGGGGAGCTGGTGCAGGATTAGGGGTAGTGTAGTGTGTTCGGGGAGCGGGTGCAGGGTTAGGGGTAGTGTAGTGTGTACGGGGAGCGGGTGCAGGATTAGGGGTAGTGTAGTGTGTGTTGGGAGCAGGTGCAGGGTTAGGGGTAGTGTAGTGTGTACGGGGAGCGGGTGCAGGGTTAGGGGTAGTGTAGTGTGTACGGGGAGCTGGTGCAGGATTAGGGGTAGTGTAGTGTGTTCGGGGAGCGGGTGCAGGGTTAGGGGTAGTGTAGTGTGTACGGGGAGCGGGTGCAGGGTTAGTGTAGTGTGTACGGGGAGCGGGTGCAGGGTTAGGGGTAGTGTAGTGTGTACGGGGAGCGGGTGCAGGGTTAGTGTAGTGTGTACAGGGAGCGGGTGCAGGATTAGGGGTAGTGTAGTGTGTACGGGGAGCGGGTGCAGGGTTTGGGGTAGTGTAGTGTGTAAGGGGAGCGGGAGCAGGATTATGGGTAGTGTAGTGTGTACGGGGAGCGGATGCAGAGTTAGGGGTAGTGTAATGTGTACGGGGAGCGGGTGCAGGGTTAGCGGTAGTATAGTGTGTGTGGGGAGCGGGTGTAGGGTTAGCGGTAGTGTAGTGTGTGCGGGGAGCAGGTGTAGGGTTAGCGTTAGTGTAGTATGTACGGGGAGCGGGTGTAGGGTTTGCGGTAGTATAGTGTGTGCGGGGAGCGGGTGCAGGATTAGGGGTAGTGTAGTGTGTGCGGGGAGCGGTTTAGGGGTAGTGTATTGTGTGCGGGGAGCGGGTGCAGGGTTAGGGGTAGTATAGTGTGTACGAGGAGCGGGTGCAGGGTTAGTGTAGCGTGTACGGGGAGCGGGTGCAGGGTTTGCGGTAGTATAGTGTGTACGGGGAGCGGGTGTAGGATTAGGGGTAGTGTAGTGTGTGCAGGTAGTGGGTACAGGTTTAGCGGTAGTATAGTGTGCGGGGAGCGGGTGCTAGAAGTAGTGTAGTGTATACGGGGAGCGGGTGCAGGTTTAGCGGTAGTGTAGTGTGTACGGGGAGCGGGTGCAGGTTTAGAGGTAATGTAGTGTGTACGGGGAGCGGGTGCAGGATTAGGGGTAGTGTAGTGTGTACGGGGAGCGGGTGCAGGGTTAGGGGTAGTGTAGTGTGTACGGGGAGCGGGTGCAGGTTTAGGGGTAATGTAGTGTGTACGGGGAGCGGGTGCAGGATTAGGGGTAGTGTAGTGTGTGCGGTGAGCGGGTGCAGGGTTAGCGGTAGTGTAATGTAGTGTGTACAGGGAGCGGGTGCTGGGTTAGCGGTAGTGTAGTGTGTACGGGGAGTGAGTGCTAGGTTAGCGGTAGTATAATGTGCGCAGGGTGCAGGTGTAGGGTTAGCGGTAGTGTGTATGGGGAGCTGGTGCAGGGTTAGAAGTAGTGTGTGTGTGGGGAGTGGGTGCAGGGTTAGTGGTAGTGTAGTGTGTACGGGGAGCTGGTGTAGGGTTAGGGGTAGTATAGTGTGTACGGGGAGCGGGTGCTGGGTTAGGGGTAGTGTATGTAGTGTGTACGGGGAGCGGGTGCAGGGTTAGGGGTAGTGTAGTGAGTACGGGGAGCGGGTGTAGGGTTAGGGGTAGTATAGTGTGTAAGGGGAGCGGGTGCAGGGTTAGGGGTAGTGTCGTGTGTACGGGGAGCGGGTGCAGGGTTAGGGGTAGTATAGTGTGTAAGGGGAGCGGGTGCAGGGTTAGGGGTAGTGTAGTGTGTACGGGGAACGGGTGCAGGGTTAGGGGTAGTGTAGTGTGTACGGGGAGCGGGTGCAGGATTAGGGGTAGTGTAGTGTGTACGGGGAGCGGGTGCAGGGTTAGGGGTAGTGTAGTGAGTACGGGGAGCGGGTGCAGGGTTAGGGGTAGTGTAGTGTGTACGGGGATCGGATGCAGGGTTAGGGGTAGTATAGTGTGTACGGGGAGCGGGTGCAGGGTTAGCGGTGGTGTAGTGTGTGCGGGGAGCGGGTGTGACTAATGAAGCTAACTGGAAACTTCAAATTATATTCTGTCTGTTTTTGTTTTGTTTTCTCTAACGTCCTAAGTGGATGCTGGGGACTCCGTAAGGACCATGGGGAATAGCGGCTCCGCAGGAGACTGGGCACATCTAAAGAAAGCTTTAGGACTATCTGGTGTGCACTGGCTCCTCCCCCTATGACCCTCCTCCAAGCCTCAGTTAGATCTCTGTGCCCGAACGAGAAGGGTGCACACTAGGGGCTCTCCTGAGCTTCTTAGTGAAAGTTTTAGATTAGGTTTTTTATTTTCAGTGAGACCTGCTGGCAACAGGCTCACTGCATCGAGGGACTAAGGGGAGAAGAAGCGAACTCACCTGCGTGCAGAGTGGATTGGGCTTCTTAGGCTACTGGACATTAGCTCCAGAGGGACGATCACAGGCCCAGCTTGGATGGGTCCCAGAGCCGCGCCGCCGGCCCCCTTACAGAGCCAGAAGCAAGAACAGGTCCGGAAAATCGGCGGCAGAAGACATCCTGTCTTCAACAAGGTAGCGCACAGCACTGCAGCTGTGCGCCATTGCTCTCAGCACACTTCACACTTCGGTCACTGAGGGTGCAGGGCGCTGGGGGGGGGGCGCCCTGAGATGCAATAAAAACACCTTGGATGGCAAAAAATGCATCACATATAGCTCCTGGGCTATATGGATGCATTTAACCCCTGCCAGAATCCATAAAAAAGCAGGAGAAAAGTCCGCGAAAAAGGGGCGGAGCCTATCTCCTCAGCACACTGGCGCCATTTTCCCTCACAGCTCCGTTGGAGGGAAGCTCCCTGTCTCTCCCCTGCAGTCACTACACTACAGAAAGGGTTAAAAAAAGAGAGGGGGGCACTAATTAGGCGCAGTATTAACTATACAGCAGCTATAAGGGGAAAAACACTTATATAAGGTTATCCCTGTATATATATAGCGCTCTGGTGTGTGCTGGCAAACTCTCCCTCTGTCTCCCCAAAGGGCTAGTGGGGTCCTGTCCTCTATCAGAGCATTCCCTGTGTGTGTGCTGTATGTCGGTACTTTTGTGTCGACATGTATGAGGAGAAAAATGATGTGGAGACGGAGCAGATTGCCTGTAATAGTGATGTCACCCCCTAGGGGGTCGACACCTGAGTGGATGAACTGTTGGAAGGAATTACGTGACAGTGTCAGCTCTGTATAAAAGACAGTGGTTGACATGAGACAGCCGGCTACTCAGCTTGTGCCTGTCCAGAAGTCTCATAGGCCGTCAGGGGCTCTAAAGCGCCCGTTACCTCAGATGGCAGATATAGACGCCGACACGGATACTGACTCCAGTGTCGACGGTGAAGAGACGAATGTGACTTCCAGTAGGGCCACACGTTACATGATTGAGGCAATGAAAAATGTTTTACACATTTCTGATAATACGAGTACCACCAAAAAAGGGGTATTATGTTCGGTGAGGAAAAACTACCTGTAGTTTTCCTGAATCTGAGAAATTAAATGAGGTGTGTGATGATGCGTGGGTTTCCCCCGATAACAACGGATAATTTCTAAAATGTTATTGGCATTATATCCTTTCCCGCCAGAGGTTAGGGTGCGTTGGGAAACACCCCCTAGGGGGGATAAAGCGCTCACACGCTTGTAAGGGCTCTACCTTCGCCTGAGATGGCCGCCCTTAAGGATCCTGCTGATAGAAAGCAGGAGGGTATCCTAAAAGGTATTTACACACATACTGGTGTTATACTGCGACCAGCAATCGCCTCAGCCTGGATGTGCAGTGCTGGGTTGGCGTGGTCGGATTCCCTGACTGAAAATATTGATACCCTAGATAGGGACAGTATATTTTTGCCTATAGAGCATTTAAAAGATGCATTTTTATATATGCGTGATGCACAGCGGAATATTTGCCGACTGGCATCAAGTCTAAGCGCGTTGTCCATTTCTACCAGTAGAGGGTTATGGACACGTCAGTGGTCAGGTGATGCGTATTCCAAACGGCATTTGGAAGTATTGCTTTATTAAGGGAGGAGTTATTTGGGGTCGGTCTTTCAGACCTCGTGGCCACGGCAACAGCTGGGAATTCCACGTTTGTACCCCAGGTCGCCTCTCAACATGAGAAGACGCCGTATTATCAGGCGCAGTCTTTTCGTGGACAAGCGGGCAAAAGGTTCCTCATTTCTGCCCCGTGACAGAGGGAGAGGAAAAAGGCTGCAGAAATCAGCCAGTTCCCAGGAACAGAAACCCTCTCCCGCCTCTGCCAAGCCCTCAGTATACGCTGGGGCTTTACAAGCAGAATCAGGCACGGTGGGGGGCCCGTCTCAATGAATTTCAGCGCGCAGTGGGCTCACTCGCAAGTAGACCCCTGGATCCTTCAGGTGATATCTCAGGGGTACAAATTAAAATTCGAGACATCTCCCCCTAGCCGTTTCCTAAAGTCGGCTTTACCGATGTCTCCTTCTGACAGGGAGACAGTTTTGGAAGCCATTCACAAGCTGTATTCCCAGCAGGTGATAATCAAGATACCCCTCCTGCAACAGGGAACGGGGTATTATTCCACACTGTTGTGGTACCGAAGCCGGACGGCTCGGTGAGACCGATTCTAAATCTAAAATCTTTGAACACTTACGTACAGAGGTTCAAATTCAAGATTGAGTCACTCAGAGCAGTGATTGCGAACCTGGAAGAAGGGGACTACATGATGTCTCGGGACATCAAGGAGGCTTACCTTCATGTCAAAATTTACCCTTCTCACCAAGGGTACCTCAGGTTTATGGTACAGAACTGTCACTATCAGTTCAGACGCTGCCGTATGGATGGTACACGGCACCCCGGGTCTTTACCAAGGTAATGGCCGAAATGATGATATTCCTTCGAAGGAAGTGAATTTTAGTTATCCCTTCCTTGGACAATTCCCTGATAAGGGTAAGATCCAGGGAACAGTTGGAGGTCGGTGTAGCACTATCTCAGGTAGTGTTGCGGCAGCACGATTGGATTCTCAATATTCCAAAATCGCACCTGGTTCCGACGACGTGTCTTCTGTTCCTAGGGATGATCCTGGACACAGTCCAGAAAAAGGTGTTTCTCCCGGAGGAGAAAGCCAGGGAGTTATCCGAGCTAGTCAGGAACCTCCTAAAACCGAGCCAAGTCTCAGTGCATCAATGCACAAGGGTTCTGGGTAAAATGGTGGCTTCCTACGAAGCAATCCCATTCGGCAGATTCCACGCAAGAACTTTCCAGTGGGACCTGCTGGACAAATGGTCCGGATCGCATCTTCAGATGCATCAGCGGATAACCCTGTCACCAAGGACAAGGGTGTCCCTCCTGTGGTGGTTGCAGAGTGCTCATCTTCTAGAGGGCCGCAGATTAGGCATTCAGGACTGGGTCCTGGTGACCACTGATGCCAGCCTGCGAGGCTGGGGAGCAGTCACACAGGGAAGGAATATCCAGGGCTTATGGTCAAGCCTGGAGACATCACTTCACATAAATATCCTGAAGCTAAGGGACATTTACAATGCTCTAAGCTTAGCAAGACCTCTGCTTCAAGGTCAGCCGGTGTTGATCCAGTCGGACAACATCACGGCAGTCACCCACGTAAACAGACAGGGTGGCACAAGAAGCAGGAGGGCAATGGCAGAAGCTGCAAGGATTCTTCGCTGGGCGGAAAATCATGTGATAGCACTGTCAGCAGTATTCATTCCGGGAGTGGACAACTGGGAAGCAGACTTCCTCAGCACGACCTCCACCCGGGAGAGTGGGGACTTCACCCAGAAGTCTTCCACATGATTAAAAACTCGACAGGTATTGCGCCAGGTCCAGGGACCCTCAGGCAATAAGCTGTAGACGCTCTGGTAACACCGTGGGTGTACCAGTCAGGGTATGTGTTCCCTCCTCTGCCTCTCATACCCAAGGTACTGAGATTGATAAGATGGAGAGGAGTAAGCACTATATTCGTGGTTCCGGATTGGCCAAGAAGGACTTGGTAACCGGAACTTCAAGAGATGCTCACGGAGGATCCGTGGCCTCTACCTCTAAGAAGGGACCTGCTCCAGCAAGGACCCTGTCTGTTCCAAGACTTACCGCGGCTGCATTTGACGGCATGGCGGTTGAACGCCGGATCCTGAAGGAAAAAAGGCATTCCGGATGAAGTCATCCCTATCCTGATCAAAGCCAGGAAGGATGTAACCGCAAAAACATTATCACCGCAATTGGCGAAAATATGTTGCGCGGTGCGAGGCCAGTAAGGCCCGACGGAGGAAATTCAACTGGGTCGATTCCTACATTTCCTGCAAACAGGAGTGTCTATGGGCCTGAAATTGGGGTCCATTAAGGTTCAAATTTCGGCCCTGTCAATTTTCTTCCAAAAAGAACTAGCTTCAGTCCCTGAAGTTCAGACGTTTGTAAAAGGGGTACTGCATATACAGCCTCCTTTTGTGCCTCCAGTGGCACTTTGGGATCTCAATGTAGTTTTGGGTTCCAAAAGTCACATTGGTTTGAACCACTTAAATCTGTGGAGTTAAAATATCTCACATGGAAAGTGGTCATGCTGTTGGCCCTGGCCTGGGCCAGGCGCGTGTCAGAATTGGCGGCTTTATCCTGAAAAAGCCCTTATCTGATTTTCCATTCGGACAGGGCGGAATTGAGGACTCGTCCTCAGTTTCTCCCCAAGGTGGTTTCAGCGTCTCACCTGAACCAACCTATTGGTGGTGCCTGCGGCTACTAGGGACTTGGAGGCCTCCAAGTTGCTAGACGTTGTCAGTGCCCTGAAAATATATGTTTCCAGGACGGCTGGAGTCAGGAAATCTGACTCGCTGTTTATCCTGTGTGCACCCAACAAGCTGGGTGCTCCTGCTTCTAAGCAGACTATTGCTCGTTGGATTTGTAGTACAATTCAGCTTGCACATTCTGTGGCAGGCCTGCCACAGCCAAAAATCTGTAAATGCCCACTCCACAAGGAAGGTGGGCTCATCTTGGGCGGCTGCCCGAGGGGTCTCGGCTTTACAACTTTGCCGAGCAGCTACTTGGTCAGGAGCAAATACGTTTGTAAAATTCTACAAAATTGATATCCTGGCTGAGGAGGACCTGGAGTTCTCTCATTTGGTGCTGCAGAGTCATCCGCACTCTCCCGCCCGTTTGGGAGCTTTGGTATAATCCCCATGGTCCTTACGGAGTCCCCAGCATCCACTTAGGACGTTAGAGAAAATAAGAATTTACTTACCGATAATTCTATTTCTCATAGTCCGTAGTGGATGCTGGGCGCCCATCCCAAGTGCGGATTGTCTGCAATACTTGTACATAGTTATTGTTACAAAAATCGGGTTATTATTGTTGTGAGCCATCTTTCAGAGGCTCCTCTGTTATCATGCTGTTAACTGGGTTCAGATCACAGGTTATACGGTGTGATTGGTGTGGCTGGTATGAGTCTTACCCGGGATTCAAAATCCTTCCTTATTGTGTACGCTCGTCCGGGCACAGTATCCTAACTGAGGCTTGGAGGAGGGTCATAGGGGGAGGAGCCAGTGCACACCAGATAGTCCTAAAGCTTTCTTTAGATGTGCCCAGTCTCCTGCGGAGCCGCTATTCCCCATGGTCCTTACGGAGTCCCCAGCATCCACTACGGACTATGAGAAATAGAATTATCGGTAAGTAAATTCTTATTTTTTTGTATCCTGGTTTTTACCATATTCGTTAATGCATATTTTTTTTTTTTACATGGTAGTGGCATGTTAAAAGAAACTGAAAATGCATATTAGAAAAAATAATAGCAATAGATGCTCATTAATGAGTTTAGTCATTGGATAGCATTTTGTAAATGTTCTGGGGGAAAAATTTCCATGTGGATTGGACTGCCACCACTAACAGGTCTACGGATGGTGTGATGGTTAGCTTTGCTGCCTTACATCACTAAGGTCATGGGTTTGATTCCCAACATGTCCCTAACTGCGTGGAGTTTGTATATTCTCCCCATACTGGCGTGGGTTTCCTCCCACTATCCAAATACCGTATATACTGGTACGTTAGCTCGCAGCATAAAAATAAACCATAGTTCGGTAGGTGGGTAGCTATGCCCTCCATGGTGTTAGCCACACCACACCCCCATATCGGTAGTCACACCCCCACTACGCTGGTCACACCCCCTGCAGCGGCGCACAATAGGCCCTTCATAAATTACAGCTCCAGGCCCATGAGGACCTTAATCTGGCACTGGGTATAACCAGGAACTCAATGAGCTCAGAATGCAGGAAGCCTACTCCTAGAACTACCGGCTTGGTTTGCTGAAAGATGGAACCTTCAGAAATACGGCTTCCGTCCACGGCCGTGAGGTAAACTGGACGACACAGCTTAGTCACTGGTAGATGAAGTCTATCCACTGCAGCTTGCGTGATAAAATTCCCAGCAGCACCACAATCCACTAAGGCAGACAAAGATTGGAGTCCCTCAGACCTTTCCAAGGTGACAGGTAATATAAGATCCTGAGATGAAGCCCTAACTTGACTCCTCCTCTACAAGTTAGGACCTGGCGTTTCCCGGCCGAGCAGGGCAGGAACCAATCAGATGACCAGCAGCAGCACAATAGAGACACAGTCTTTCCTTTAATCTTCTGGACCGCTCCTCAGGTGTTAAACGAGATTTGTTTACCTGCATGGGTTCATCAGTAATAATAGGTAGAGACTGTACAGGAGGCATAGCTCGGTGCTTGCGAAGATCACCTCGAGAGCGTTCACAGGTCCGCTCGCGTAGACGTAGATCCAATTTGACACATAGGGAAATTAGAGCTTCCAGTTGCTCTGGTAAATCTCGAGTAGTCAGTTCATCCTTGATGCGGTCAGACAGACCATGCCAGAAGGCGGCAACCAATGCCTGGTTGTTCCACTTCACCTCCGATGCCAATGTCTGGAATTGGATAACGTATTGACCCACAGTACGTGTTCCCTGGCGGATCTGAAGGAGGTCAGAAGAAGCAGAGGTCATACGCCCAGGTTCGTCAAATATGCGTCGGAATGCGGCAACAAATTCAGTATAGTTGTTCAATATTGCATCTGCTCTCTCCCACAGCGGAGAGCCCAGTTCAAAGCAGAGCCAGCTAGAAGAGAAACAATATAAGCCACCTTTGTTCTAGGTGTTGGAAAGTTCTGTGGCTGCAATTCAAACTGAACTTTGCATTGATTTAGAAACCCATTTTGCATTGATTTAGAAACCCACGACACATCTTAGAATTACCATCAAACTTACTCGGGGTAGGAAGATGGATGCGGGACATTGGAACAGGAGCAACTGGAGAGCTGGAAACTGAGGAACCTGGAGCAGGAACTGTAACTGAAGAGGAAACTGGGGAAACTGGAATTGGAAGTGATTGTTGCAAAGTATCTAATCGTAAAGACATTCCTTGCAGGAATTGCATAACCTGCTGCTGCGCAGCCTCTTGACTATCCAGTCGTGACACTAGGTCTTGGAGTGTCCCTGACCCCACACTCTGACCACCGTCCGGGTCCATGGGCCTCGGACAAACTGTCAGGTCTCTAGGTTTGTCTGTCCCCGGCGGGGGCACTAGTGGGTCATTGTTGGTCTGATGGATAAAACGTGGAGGCAATATAATAGTCCTGCGCATAGGCGCTGATGTTTTATTGTTACTGAGCAGATCGGATAACACAGTATAAACAGAAAACCGGTAATGGAATGACAATGGTTGATAACTGGATTTAAATAGCTGAGGTCTCTTGCAAATGAAATGTGAAACAACAAAACTGAAGGCAGATGATATAACTAAAGTCCAATAGTACCTGATAGCACACAGTCTCAGTATAACGTAAGATAAAGTAACTTGAAAGGCAGAACTCCGGTATGTATAAGAAACACTCAGTCTCTATAAAGCACACAAGTCCAGATAGCTTTGCTAGGCTCAAGCGGGAAACAGTCTCTAGGCCATCAATAGTAATACTGCTGAAATGCACAGATGGAATACAGATAGCCAGTGTACAAGTGAGATGGTAATACGAACACCTGAGGAGAGTCTCTGCTGCTGGTGATTGTGGCTGGATGGAATTGGAGTCCGGAGTTAACAGGAGAGCTGTGAGAATAAAGACTGGAACAAATGGAAGTAACCATGGGGATCACTGGAAACAGGAACCAGAAGAACTAAGGCACACGGTGTGTGACTTGTTGTCCGAGGCAATGTGAGAGAGCCACAAGCTGGAAGTTATACCTCCTGCCCAGCAGTGATTGGACACAAACTGCAGGCGGAGATACAAGCTGGATTGAACATCAGAATCAGCTGCGTGCAGGTGTCATGGTAACGTCCACACAGGCTGGACATCGGCACGCCGCAAAACCCACACAGGACCAGACTCAGGAGTACTCAGCAATGTGAAATAGAACGCTCGCGGTTACTACACCCATGCAGCCGCAACTGGGGACAAGACCTCCGGAGGCCCGCACACCAGCGCGCTGGTAAGTGAGACGTAGCAGAGCGCCGATTCCTGACACCTTTCTTCCTGAGGTACAGACTTTTGTGAAGGGGGTGCTGCATATTCAGCCTCCATTTGTGCCTCCGGTGGCGCCTTGGGATCTTAACGTGGTGTTACGTTTCCTCAAGTCACCTTGGTTTGAACCACTTAAAACTGTGAAGTTGAAATACCTCACGTGGAAAGTGGTCATGTTGTTGGCGTTAGCTTCGGCGAGACGTGTTTCAGAATTGGCGGCTTTATCGCATAAAAGCCCATACTTGGTTTTTCACGTGGATAGGGCAGAGTTGAGGACTCGTCCTCACTTTCTGCCAAAAGTGGTCTCATCTTTTCATGTGAACCAACCTATTGTCGTGCCTGTGGCTACAAGGGACTTGGAGGATTCCGAGTCCCTGGATGTAGTCAGGGCTTTGAAGATTTATGTGACCAGAACGACTCGGATCAGGAAGACTGAAGCTTTGTTTGTTCTGTATGCGGTCAACAAGGTTGGCGCTCCTGCTTCAAAGCAGACTATTGCTCGCTGGATCTGTAACACGATTCAGCAGGCGCATTCTACGGCAGGATTGCCGTTACCGAAATCGGTTAAGGCCCACTCCACTAGGAAAGTGGGATCTTCTTGGGCGGCTGCCCGAGGGGTCTCGGCATTACAGTTGTGCCGAGCAGCTACTTGGTCGGGGACAAACACCTTTGCAAAGTTCTATAAGTTTGATACCCTGGCTGAGGAGGACCTCCTGTTTGCTCAATCGGTGCTGCAGAGTCATCCGCACTCTCCCGCCCGTTTGGGAGCTTTGGTATAATCCCCATGGTCCTTACGGAGTCCCAGCATCCTGAAGGACGTTAGAGAAAATAAGATTTTACTTACCGGTAAATCTATTTCTCGTAGTCCGTAGAGAATGCTGGGCGCCCGTCCCAAGTGCGGACTTCTTCTGCATGACTTGTATATAGTTATTGCTTACATAAGGGTTATGTTATAGTTTTCGGTGATACCGTGGCTATGTTGTTGTTCATACTGTTAACTGGGTAAGTTTATCTTAAGTTATACGGTGTGATTGGTGTGGCTGGTATGAATCTCGCCCTTAGATTTACAAAAATCCTTCCTCGTACTGTCCATCTCCTCTGGGCACAGTTTCCCTAACTGAGGTCTGGAGAAGGGGCATAGAGGGAGCAGCCAGTGCACACCCAGAATCCAAAGCTTTCTTAAAGTGCCCTATCTCCTGCGGAGCCCGTCTATTCCCCATGGTCCTTACGGAGTCCCAGCATCCTCTACGGACTACGAGAAATAGATTTACCGGTAAGTAAATCTTATTTTCTGCCACCTGATACTTATTTCAGTGTCCTCTGCTGCTGTAGCTATGTTATATACCCTGTATTGTCCTATATTGTCTTCAACTGTAAGTTGCTGTTTTCCTGTTTTTATTATTTGTTTATGTACTCTGTAATTGGGCGCTGCGGAACCCTTGTGGCGCCATATAAATAAAGGCTAATAATAAAATAATAATAGCCTTTAATACTTGCTGCTGTGCTCAGTGTCTGATTTAGATATTTGATAGTCTGGCTCTGATCAAGGTCCATTCACCATTCTGTTGATACTTGAATAATTTAAGCTTGCCTTTTAAGGATTTAATATTTTTATAAGGTTAATAAAAGCAAGTCATTTTCACACCTTTTTATTTGTACTGGTTATTAATTTTTATTTTAGAAAAAGTACAGAATAAATAATATTTTCATTGACCAACTCAATCCCGGGGATCCCGGGAATCCCGGGATTGAGCATTTTTCAATCCCGAATCCCGGGATTGAAAAAACGGCCCGGGATTGGCCTCCCTAGCGAGTATGTTTTAAGGTTTGCCGGCTGTACTGTGAGATAAAATAGATGTAATAAGAATTGAACACCCCTCCCTATAGCAACACATTCCCCTGCTTATTCCCCTTACTTACCTTTGTAGGCTCCCATGTATTTAGTAAATAATATTTTCAGGATATTCCCTGAAAATACACATTTTCAGGTGGTACCTGCAAAAAGTAAGCATCCCCAGGATTTAACAAAAAAGGGGCCGTGGCAGATATCTCTGTTATTTGTCACATTCCCACAATTTTCAACCAAAAAGTAGCCCATACTTGCCTACTATCTCGGAACGGCCAGAAGGCTCCCCAAAAGATGCCTCTGCAGCTGCCACCTACTTATTGAGTGAAGTGGGCGGACAGTGAAGCAGCTAGCACTGAATCGCATTATCGTAGCCTTGCCTCCGCTGGACAGTACCTTTAACTCAGCTACGATGACAGCAGTCCACAGCCACGCCCCTCCCACATCCTCCTGCCGGAGGGGGCAGCCAGAAAGTCAGCAACTATGAAGATGGTGTTAGCCTATAGTAGCATATTATTGTCAGAGAGGGATCTACTGCCAGCCGACGGCCGTGCATGTGCGGATGTCCTGGACTAGGAAGTGATAACATTAGCTATCATCCTGCTCCAAGCTCCTTGCTGGAGCAGGATGATAGGATGGAGCTCTTATCCAAGCCTGTCTCCAGGAAGATAGATGGACACAGCCAGAGATACTGTAGGCAGAGAGATTTATGGTGGGTACACACTTGCCGATAAAATAAACAGTGTTGCTCATTTTGACAGCGTCGCTCATTTTGCCCTTCCTGTCGTCTATCATAGCGACTAGTGTGTACGCTGCCCAACGTCAATCGATGCGCGGCCCAGTGGGTCGTTAACAACCCTCACTGTCGGCCGTGCATGCAGCTCAATTTGTACTGTCATCCAAAAACTGCATGCGCGGCCCGGCTGCGGCATGACGTCACTGAGTGATATCGTTTGCATATCGCTCAGTGTGCACACACTGCCGAATACCACCCCGGCAGGGAAGGGAACACAATAGGTGACGTCGCTCACAGAGCGCATCACCTGGTGTATATCCACCCTTAGTCACAGCCAGAGATACTATATCTAGAGAAGTTAAACGTATCACTGTAGACTGCCTTTTAACTTTCCAGTTGACATATTCACATTTTATTATGTGTGAAGATTCGGCTTATGGCTTAGGCATGTCACTAGTTCTTAGTGAACTGAACGGGCACATCTCATTCATCCTGGCTCAGCCCAGAAAATAGCTTCTTCCACTCTATGTGCCTAGAAGGGAGGGGTGTACTTTAAATGAATGCCTACTTACTAGTCACTATTTTCTTGGGATATAAAAATTGGAATCACAAAGTGGTGCGGCTTTGCATTTACCAATGTTGTCAATGTCATTTGCCTGCTGGGGGTCATGACGTGTTTGGCCCCAAATGTTGGGAATGGAATTTTGCATACCACAACTGTCTCCATCCAACATTGCTTATTTATGTATCTCTTCATTCTTTATCTGGTATAGGATAATGTGTCTTCTCTTCTTATAATCTATTTATGAGCATATATAAGTGTATTTAATGTTTTTTAAAAGAGCCCGAATATAAGCATGGACTATGGAAGATGTTGTAGTAAATATGTTACTATTATTGAAAGCCTCTTATGACTTAATTGTTGATTGTGTCTCACCGCCCAGTTCTTACCCTGGTGTATCAGCCGACCATCACGCAGAGAGAGACCGTTGTGCAGAATTTTGCTGACTTTCTTAACCACACTCTATACCAAGCGCTAAAACAGCCAATTCAAGTATTTGTGAACTGGACGTTAGTAGATGTAAGTACTGCATATGCCTATTCTCTTAGGCTCATTTACAAACTGTAGCATCATTATAATGTAATGGGTACATGCTCCACACTGAGCAAAGTCCAACTGATGAAATAATATTTTAAGATAATCTCCACCTTTTAGTAATCATATCCCCTCGTTTATAATAACACATTTTTGCCTACAGTCCTGGAACGTTTAGCTGACTCCCAAATCATGAGGCATCTACTGTGGATCAATACAGTATTTACGCCACAGTAAAGCAGTATGATCTCAGTATATGATCTCAGTATATGACCACTGTTAGCCTATTTATTCACTTTTATTTATGTGACGCCACCAAATGTCCATAGTGTTGCACAGGGCAAATTACAATAATGCACACAAACAGTATTATACACTCAAAGAGACAATACATGGAGAAATAAAACCATTAAACCGTGAGATATTGAGACAGCTATGGTAGTGGTACCCTAACTGACTGAGGTACTAGTAAAGTCATTTGTGCTTAAACATAAGCAAATTGACCCTTAATTTATATTAATTTGCCTACTCTCCCAAGAATGGGAGACTTTGAAAAGGGAGGACAGAAAGGATCAGAGTCGCACACTGAAGGTGCAATGGAGGGTAGTGTAGGGGAGATTGGTCTACAAGGGAGGAGAACAAGGCAGAGGCGAGGAGGGAGGAAAGAGGTCATGAGGAAGAGTGTGAGGAGGGCTGATGGATTGGGATTGATTTGACGGCAGTCAGAATACTGTCCGCGGCATCCCAGTTATCATAATCCTGACAGGGAAAGGTAAGTATACTTACTTCCCCCCGGCCCCCTTTATCTCCCTTTCTGTAGTCTAACCCTAACACCACCACCCCAGAAGCCTAACTCTAGACTCCCCCACCGGCAGCCTAACCCTTCCTGGAGAGGTACCTAAACCTAATCTCCCCTCCCCGCAGCCTAACCCTAACCCTTCTCGCCAAAGGCTAAACCTAACACTGCCTTCCCCCACCGCAGGGCTTATCTCTCCAGCACAGTGGTGTGTGGTTGCTCGGGATCCTGGCTGTTGGGATTTCACCAGGATCCTGACCGGATCCCGGGCTGATGGTGCAATTTAAAAACTGCAGTTCAGTAAAGAGTGTGATAGGTCAGGTGAGTGAGTTCCAGAGAAGGAAAGCAGCATAAGAGAAGTTTGGGATTCGGGAGTGGGAGGACGTAATCAGCGTGGGGTGAGGTGACAGAGGAAGGGCGGAGACGGCTAGTGGGGTGTAGATTTCAGTTACATTAGAGATGTAGGAGGTGGAGGGAGCAACTGAGTGCTTTGAAGGTGAGGAGCCTGATCTGGAATCTGTAGGGAAAGGGGAATGAGTTGAAGGATAGTAAATATCCAATCAGAATGCTGAGATACGAAGACTTGATGAGCAGCAACATTAAGGATAATTTTAAAAAGGGGGAGGTTTGAGAAAGTAATGGCCCCCATACATAAGCGGCCACGATTCTCTGACACACCGGTACCGTTGATCCACCGTCCACTGATTGGCAGCCAGAGATGAATGGCAAACCATCTGAGAATTGGGGAAATTAGACATAAAAAATTGCCGACTCCCCAATCCCAAAAATGGTAGGGACTGAGAAATCTGGATTTTTAAATATGTTTAATACTCTCAATTCCCCAACCTGGCCATTGGGGGATTAGGACATTGCAGCAATTTATTGCTGACGCAAGGGGGCCGTAAGGATGGTACAGTACTGTAGTCCAGGCAGGAGAATAGATTTGCATGATTAAGAGATTTGGTCTCTAGATTGAGGAAGGGCCTGATCCTGAAGATGTTGTGCAAATAAAAGCATCAGAGATAGTAAATGTGATGCTATTGATTAGATATTTGTAGACACTCCCTTACTTGTTGAGAAAGCCTGAATCTACAGTGACTGTCCCTAGGACTATGGGGAATGCTGGGAATTGGGTGTAGTCCAGTTTACAGAGGTAATGACTGAATAAAAAAATAGAGTGCTTCAGTGTTCTTATTAACAGATAAACAAGCAAAACATGGCGTCAGAAGAAGTTTACATGGGCTGCTAGTGCTCAGAGTGTGCAGAGATATGTGTGGGAGAAGGAGATGAAGGAGTTGAGGATGACCCCCAGACATCAAGCTTGAGGGACAGGAGAGGGGATAATGTTAGCAACATAAAAAGTGAGGTGGAACAAGAAGGATCCTGGAGGTGATACCATAAGCTCAGTCTTAGAAATGTCAAGTTTAAAGTGCTGAGACATCCAGGAAGAGATGGAAGAGAGACAGTTGGAGATATAAGACTAGATTTAGCGGATAGTTTGACAGAAGTAGATTTGTGTATCAGCAGTGTAAATTTGGCACCGTGGAGCTGATGAGGTCACCAAGGGAGAAAGTGTTAAGAGAAAAGAGAAGGGGAGCAAGAACAGAGCCTTGGATACCAGCCACATGAAGAGGAAGAGAGGGGGAGGCAGTGACAGAGAAGGAATGGTTAGATAAGTAGGACGATGGCCATAGCCATGAGTGGATAGTGGAGGGTTTTAATGAAGAGAAGGTAGTCAACTGTGTCAAATGCATTGGAGAAGTGAAGGAGAATAAGAATGGAAAAATTACCCTTGGATTTAGCAATAAGGTTATTAGTGACCTTAACAAGAGCAGTTTCTGTGGGGTGAAAGCCAGATTGAAGTGGGTCAAGGAGGGAGATAGAAGCAAAGAACCCAGCGCTTTTAGGCGTGTCAATATTAATGGGTGCCCAAATGGAATTGAATTGCTCTGTCAGGCACCCTTTCGTATAGACACCCAGCAGGGAGCAGCACAAACAATTGAATCGCGCCCACAGAGTCAGAATCCAGAGAGCTTTTTTTTTTTAATGGGATATGAAGTGAAGTTCAATGGAGGAGACCCTGCCGTGCACATAGAAAGGTTAAAAAAGGAAAATAGGAAACAGGCCTTGGGGTAGACGGGATAAGTGGAGATTGGACTTTGGACATTATCAGCGGAGGAGTAAGAGGAAAATGTGGCATGGCTAGTATTAAGCAATACTCCAGGGATGGGGTGGGAGAAGAATTTTGGGAGGAAATGTCTTGTCGTATAGTAGTAGTTTTGGAGGAAAAGTCAGTAGCAGTTAGGGGCCATGATGGAGCAGGGAAGAGTAGAGGGGGACAGAAGAGTGCAGAGGGGGGGGGGGGATTAAGGTGATAAAGAGGTTTTGGCGGATTGGGAGGATGTGAGAGATTTAACATAAGATTGTTCAGAAAGAGAAAGAGTGGAACGGTAAACAGAGAGCATTCAGTTGTAATGAAGGAAGTCAGAGTGTTCTGCCATTTAGGAACATTTTTGGAGTTAGCAAATCAATCCACAGTGCCTGGATTGGTTGTGGATTGTCATAGATTAATAGTAATTGCACAAGTCATGGTGTCATGGGTAGAAGTAAGTGGAGTGTTATTGGGTGAAGCAGCCTTTTAAGGGCAGGTAAAGGTTGAGAAGGGGAAAGAAGTTATTCAACGGAGAAGATAAAGTTATTATTATTTTTTATTATTATTTTTACATTTTATGGAAAAGAAAATCTAATTATGTAACATTGTGCTAACACAATTTTTTATTTCTTTGGCTCATCCTGATTTAGACAGCTGTTCACTTAATATCTTCTAACATATTATTCCCTCTCTTGCTCTTTCCTTTTATGTTAATGTTATTAAAACACAAAGTACTGTATGAGTTAAACATTTTGGATGGAAATGAGTTACCTGCCTTTGGAAGAGACACATCAGAAACCTTTATGAAATTTTCATGTCGTCACAAATTTAGAAAAACCTGGTTGAAATTTCTGGCCTTTCTAATCATCATGCTAATTTGACTATTATTAATTGGAATATCTACCGTATTGGAATATAGTGCTTTAGATATACTGTACATTAGTTATTTTTTTTTTTTGTTTTTGCATATAAGGTAAGGATGTTTCTATTTATTTCTTTTTATTCCTACTTTTTAAAGTAAATTGAAGTTACAAGGTATTTTGTAAAACAAGTCAAGACAAAATATCCTCTGATTTACATACCGTATAAAGAAATTATTATTCCAAATGAATGAAGTTTATATTATTGTTGGAAGACCAAGGAATGCATCTTAGAAATTGGTTACAAAGATTATTCTCTAAAGGTGCATACACACTTGCCGAGAAAATGAGCAACGTCGCTCATTTTCACCTTTCCTGATCGAAGTCGCTCATTTTCTCGGCAAGTGTGTATGCCGCCGCCGACCAGCAATGCGCAGCCCCGCGGGTGGATAACGGCCCTCGTTGTTGGCCGTGCAGGCAGCTCAATCTGCACTGTCGTCCAAGAGCATGCCTGTACGGGCCGGCTGCTGCGTGACGTCAGTGAGTGATATGAACGTCATATTGCTCAGTGTGTATGCCCGGCCGTCGACTGCCCGGCCCGGGAGGGGGAAATACTAGGCGTTGTCGCTCATAGAGCACGTCGCCTAGTGTGTACTCACCTTCAGATAGAATGGGGCACATGTAATAGCAGTGGCGCATACAGGGGGTAGGGGGGTCCAAGTACCTGGAAACCCCCCCGATGAGCTAAATCTTTTATTTTTGAGACGGAGACACAGCTGTCTCCGTCTCAGTTAAAAGCCACGACCGCGGAGCTGCTGCACTGATGCAGCATCAGAGAGCTACAGTAGCTCTCTGCTTGTAGAATGTCCGGAGGGGTGGAGGAGGGAGCTGCTGGCTGCACATGCTCAGCCACAGCAGCTCCCTCCGTCCTCACATTGCTGCCCGTCTGCTCCCAGCCCCTGATGGAACCCTATGTATGTACTTATTTGTAGTTATGTATGTATGTATGTATGTAAGTATGTGTGTTTGTGTCTATCTGCTTGTGTATATATGTATGTATGTATCTATCTATCTATGTTTGAATATGTGTGTGTGCGTGCGTGCGTGCAGCGGTCTTTGTGAGTAGATTAATGTATTAAAGCACAAAAGGCATAGTGTACCGACGTTTCAACGTTGCACAGGGCATTGGTGCTATGCTGTAGGCATGACAAAAACGCCCTGCTCGGTTTTGACACGGTACAATATGCTTTTTGTACTTTTATACATTCATTTACTCACAAAGACCGCTGAATGCCTCCTGGTTTCTACTACACGGAGAGTGTGTGTGTGTGTATATATATATATATATATACTGTATATACATACATACACACACACCCAAGCACCCACCCTCCCACGGAAACCCTCCTTACTAAATCCTGCGTTTGCCCCTGGATAACGTCTGAGTTTGCTGGAGGTGCGAGATACCAGCTGATATCGGGCAGTTTTTTAAAGCGGCAATCATTTACAAGGCATGGTTTTGCCTTGTAAATGGTTGCCGCTTAAAAAAAAAACATCCGAGATCGTCCGGTATCCCTCTGGCAAACTCAGACCCTATTACTCTGGCTTCTACTATGCACTGCTATACATTTTCCATTAAGTAGTTTTGTAAAAAAAAAAAAAAAAATGTTCTTTGTTATAGAGGAGTTACTTTTTAATACACTTTCATTCCTTATGTGGATATAACAAAATATAGGACTAGATTTAGTAATTGCTACCCGTGTTATGTATTTACAGATGGCGAGCCTGTCGCGCAATGTCTCAGTGGGATATTCTGTCGCAGTGAATTTCTCAGTTTATATTCCTTCAGCCATTGTAGATATTCTTACAGGAAGTGATGTCTTTAACGTACCTGACCTCAAGCTTCGTATTCCCATCCTACAGTCTGTGCCAGTAATTGCTCAAACATGGGTGCTGGTACCAAACAGTTTACAGCTAAAAACAGGCAAGTGTTTGTGTGTAAATGAGCCATAGCATGTTACATGCCACGGTAATGCATTATTCATATAGTACTATTGGTTGGACTAGGACTAATACAAACATTGTCTGTCTCAGTGCTAACGTTTCTTTATTTTGTCCAGATTTATCAATAAATGTGGGCCTATATATGATAAGATAGCATTTATTGCTATATATATTTCTACCGTCCAATGGCGTCAAAGTATATATATACACACAGAGTAAAAACCACAGCACTCACCGCACCAGAAGCGGGGCTCAGCTATGCACTTACCACTCACAGGGTGGGGTGCATGTAACACTGCACTCTCCACCACAGAAGCGGGGTACACAGCTGTACTTACCACTCACAGGGCGGGGTGCATGTAGCCCATGACCACATCGCTCTAATAAATACAAACAGAGAACCCAGCACTCACCAAAGTAAACTCACTTATCCTCAACAATTCAATAAATAAATGATGGGGGTTTAGTTGGTGGATTGGCCAATGCACGGAAGCCTGTATACCGATTCAAGGTACCCCACCTTCATACAGGTCCTACACTATCACAGAGTCTTAAAACCTGACTAAAGTATATATATATATATATATATATATATATATATATATACATACATTTTTTTAATGTCTAACCTATCTACCTGTGTGATACTTGTGTAGAGATTTCATACAACATGCACCAATTGCACAATAATTTTATTAGTTAAGTAATAACAAAAAAATTAGTATCTCCTATAATCTTTCAGGGCTTGTCCCCTGAAATCCTGTTTGTGTCGGACATGCCATTTATTCAGGGATCTGTATATGTACTATAGGCCTGAGTCAGAAATGTACACTAATGCAATCACAGCTGCAATCCCATACGCAGCAGATGTGCGAAAATGTGCTAATGCCGCAGCCTAGGAATGTAATGAGACACCCACAGCACAAATCCTAACAGCTACGTATAATGATGCAACGTCGAACACAGGTGCTTAGTTAATCGGCCAGCAGAATGGCTGCCGGAACTAAGGTGCTGGCATCATGTTTTCTGAGCACGGAGTCATAACCACAGCCTGAGACATGGTGCCAGAGCCATTACCTTCCCCGAACGCTTCCTGACTGTCACTCACTGTGTGACTATATACCCACTGCGAGCCACAAAGCTGAGGTACCTTGGTGCATACTCAGTGTGACTGTGATGCACACGCAGTTTACCGGTCATGGCACAACTCAATACATAAGCATAGCATACATTTTTGAATCAGGCCTATCTTTTCCATTCTCCGATGAACCACGCAGCTGGAGAACTGTGAGGAATACAGGGAGCTGAAGTGAGAGTGAGCAATGGGTCGTCTGATAACTCGGAATGACAATTGAGCTCACAGCGTGGAGAGCTAGCTCCCCGGCCTGCTCCTTCTGTCCTGCATGGTTCTGAAGGAAATCTGCCTAGCAGAGATCAAATTGCAAAAACAGGGCACTTAATAACATTCTCTCTCTCTGGTATAGCTCTGGGATATTTACTAACAGCGGGCCTGATTCAGATGTGATTGGAGTTGCTATTACTGCTGCTTCCTTGGAAGCAGTAGTGATAGTGCTGTACGGTAATGCAGCACGAGGCGTTTAAGCAGATGCCCCCTGCTGCAGTAGTGATCCGACCTGCGTCTTAGGATGCAGCATCGGATCAGTCAGTCACCATTTGCAACCATGGAGATCCCTGGTCTCTTCCCTCTCCCTAAACGGCAGCGGCAGTCAATCCGTTTTGCTGCCCCCTCCCCGCCCCCAAATAGCATCAGACTGTCAGTCACTGACTGTGTGCTACATCACAGGACCCATTCACGCGCAGAGTGGGTGCTACACATGCGAAAAGTACTGATAACCGGTATTTCTCTGACGTCCTAAGTGGATGCTGGGGACTCCATCAGGACCATGGGGATTAGCGGCTCCGCAGGAGACAGGGCACAAAACTAAAGCTTTAGGATCAGGTGGTGTGTACTGGCTCCTTCCCCTATGACCCTCCTCCAAGCCTCAGTTAGGTTTTTGTGCCCGTCCGAGCAGGGTGCAATCTAGGTGGCTCTCTTAAGGAGCTGCTTAGAAAAAGTTTTTAGGTTTCTTATTTTCAGTGAGTCCTGCTGGCAACAGGCTCACTGCATCGAGGGACTTAGGGGAGAGAAGTTCAACTCACCTGCGTGCAGGATGGATTGGTTTCTTAGGCTACTGGACACCATTAGCTCCAGAGGGAGTCGGAACACAGGTCTCACCCTGGGGTTCGTCCCGGAGCCGCGCCGCCGACCCCCCTTGCAGATGCTGAAGATTGAAGGTCCAGAAACCGGCGGCAGAAGGCTTTTCAGTCTTCATGAAGGTAGCGCACAGCACTGCAGCTGTGCGCCATTGTTGTCACACACTTCACACCAACGGTCACGGAGGGTGCAGGGCGTTGCTGGGGGCGCCCTGGGCAGCAATGTATAATACCTTATTCTGGCTAAAAATACATCACATATAGCCCCTGGAGGCTATATGGATGTATTTAACCCCTGCCAGGTCTCAGAAAAACGGGAGAAGAAGCCCGCTGAAAAGGGGGCGGGGCCTATTCTCCTCAGCACACAGCGCCATTTTCCCTCACAGAAATGCTGGTGGGAAGGCTCCCAGGCTCTCCCCTGCACTGCACTACAGAAACAGGGTTAAAACAGAGAGGGGGGGCACTTATTTGGCGATATGTATATATATATTAAAATGCTATAAGGGAAAAACACTTATATAAAGGTTGTCCCTGTATAATATAGCGTTTTTTGGTGTGTGCTGGCAAACTCTCCCTCTGTCTCCCCAAAGGGCTAGTGGGGTCCTGTCCTCTATCAGAGCATTCCCTGTGTGTGTGCTGTGTATCGGTACTTGTGTGTCGACATGTATGAGGACGATGTTGGTGAGGAGGCGGAGCAATTGCCGGTAATGGTGATGTCACTCTCTAGGGAGTCGACACCGGAATGGATGGCTTATTTAAGGAATTACGTGATAATGTCAACACGCTGCAAGGTCGGTTGACGACATGAGACGGCCGGCAAACCAATTAGTACCTGTCCAGGCGTCTAAAACACCGTCAGGGGCGTTAAAACGTCCTTTTTTACCTCAGTCGGTCGACACAGACACAGACACGGACACTGACTCCAGTGTCGACGGTGAAGAAACAAACGTATTTTCCTTTAGGGCCACACGTTACTTGTTAAGGGCAATGAAGGAGATGTTACATATTTCTGATACTACAAGTACCACAAAAAAGGGTATTATGTGGAGTGTGAAAAAACTACATGTGGTTTTTCCTGAATCAGATAAATTAAATGAAGTGTGTGATGATGCGTGGGTTTCCCCCGATAGAAAATTATTGGCGGTATACCCTTTCCCGCCAGAAGTTATGGCGCGTTGGGAAACACACCTTAGGGTGGATAAGGCGCTCACACGCTTATAAAAACAAGTGGCGTTACCGTCTCCAGATACGGACGCCCTCAAGGAGCCAACTGATAGGAGGTTGGAAAATATCCTAAAAAGTATATACACACATACTGGTGTTATACTGCGACCAGCGATCGCCTCAGCCTGGATGGGCAGCGCTGGGGTGGCTTGGTCGGATTCCCTGACTGGAAATATTGATACCCTTGACAGGGACAGTATTTTATTGACTATAGAGCATTTAAAAGATGCATTTCTATATATGCGAAACTCTGGCATCAAGAGTAAGTGCGATGTCCATATCTGCCAGACGATGTTTATGGACACGACAGTGGTCAGGTGATGCAGATTCCAAACGGCACATGGAAGTATTGCCGTATAAAGGGGAGGAGTTATTTGGGGTCGGTCCATCGGACCTGGTGGCCACGGCAACAGCTAGAAAATCCACCTTTTTTACCCCAAGTCACATCTCAGCAGAAAAAGACATAGTCTTTTCAGCCTCAGTCTTTTCGTCCCCATAATATCTGCCCAGGGATAGAGGTAAGGGAAGAAGACTGCAGCAGGCAGCCCATTCCCAGGAACAGAAGCCTTCCACCGCTTCTGCCAAGTCCTCAGCATGACGCTGGGGCCGTACAAACAGGTGCGGTGGGGGGTCGTCTCAAGAGTTTCAGCACGCAGTGGGCTCACTCGCAAGTGGACCCCTGGATCCTACAAGTAGTATCCCAGGGGTACAGATTGGAAATTCGAGACGTCTTCCCCTCGCAAGTTCCTGAAGTTTGCTTTACCAACGTCTACCTCCGACAGGGAGGCAGTATTGGAAACAATTCACAAGCTGTATTCCCAGCAGGTGATAATCAAAGTACCCCTCCTACAACAAGTAAAGGGGTATTATTCCACACTATATTGTGGTACTGAAGCCAGACGGCTCGGTGAGACCTATTCTAAATGGAGTCACTCAGAGCAGTGATAGCGAACCAGGAAGAAGGGGACTATATGGTGTCCCTGGACATCAAGGATGCTTACCTCCATGTCCAAATTTGCCCTTCTCACAAAGGGTACCTCAGGTTCGTGGTACAAAACTGTCACTATCAGTTTCAGACGCTGCCGTTTGGATTGTCCACGGCACCCCGGGTCTTTACCAAGGTAATGGCCGAAATGATGATTCTTCTTCAAAGAAAAGGCGTCTTAATTATCCCTTACTTGGACGATCTCCTGATAAGGGCAAGGTCCAGAGAACAGTTGGAGGTCGGAGTAGCACTATCTCAAGTAGTTCTACGACAGCACGGGTGGATTCTAAATATTCCAAAATCGCAGCTGTCTCCGACGACACGTCTGCTGTCCCTAGGGATGATTCTGGACACAGTCCAGAAAAAGGTGTTTCTCCCGGAGGAGAAAGCCAGGGAGTTATCCGAGCTAGTCAGGAACCTCCAAAAACCAGGAAAAGTGTCAGTGCATCATTGCACAAGGGTCCTGGGAAAAATGGTGGCTTCTTACGAAGCGATTCCATTCGGCAGATTTCACGCAAGAACTTTTCAGTGGGATCTGCTGGACAAATGGTCCGGATCGCATCTTCAGATGCATCAGCGGATAACCCTGTCTCCAAGGACAAGGGTGTCTCTTCTGTGGTGGCTGCAGAGTGCTCATCTACTAAAGGGCCACAGTTATGCATTCAGGACTGGGTCCTGGTGACCACGGATTCCAGCTTGAAAGGCTGGGGAGCAGTCACACAGGGAAAAAATTTCCAGGGAGTGTGATCAGGTCTGGGGACTTCTCTCCGCATAAATATACTGGAGCTAAGAGCAATTTACAATGCTCTAAGCTTAGCAAGACCTCTGCTTCAAGGTCAGCCGGTATTGATCCAGTGGGACAACATCACGGCAGTCGCCCACGTAAACAGACAGGGCGGCACAAGAAGCAGGAGGACAATGGCAGAAACTGCAAGGATTCTTCGCTGGGCGGAAAATCATGTGATAGCACTGTCAGCAGTTTTCATTCCGGGAGTGGACAACTGGGAAGCAGACTTCCTCAGCACGACCTCCACCCGGGAGAGTGGGGACTTCATCGAGAAGTTTTTTTTACATGATTGTGCACCGTTGGGAAAGACCAAAGGTGGACATGATGGCGTCCCGCCTGAACAAATGGACAGGTATTGCGCCAGGTCAAGAGACCCTCAGGCAATAGCTGTGGACGTTCTGGTAACACCAGGGGTGTACCAGTCGGTGTATGTGTTCCCTCCTCTGCTTCTCATACCAAAGGTACTGAGAATTATAAGACGTAGAGGAGTAAGAACTATACTCGTGGCTCCGGATGGGCCAAGAAGGACTTGGTACCCGGAACTTCAAGAGATGCTCACAGAGGACTCAGGGCCTCTGCCGATAAGAAGGGACTTGTTTCAGCAAGTACCATGTCTGTTCCAAGACTTACCGCGGCTGCGTTTGACGGCATGGCGGTTGAACGCCGGATCCTAAGGGAAAAAGGCATTCCGGAAGAGGTCATTCCTACCCTGGTCAAAGCCAGGAAGGAGGTGACCGCACAACATTATCACCACATGTGGCGAAAATATGTTGCGTGGTGTGAGGCCAGGAAGGCCCCACGAAGAAATTTCAACTCGGTCGATTCCTGCATTTCCTGCAAACAGGAGTGTCTATGGGCCTCAAATTGGGGTCCATTAAGGTTCAAATTTCGGCCCTGTCGATTTTCTTCCAGAAAGAATTGGCTTCAGTTCCTGAAGTCCAGAAATTTGACAAGGGAGTACTGCATATACAACCCCCTTTTGTGCCTCCAGTGGCACTGTGGGATCTCAACGTAGTCCTGGGATTCCTCAAATCACGTTGGTTTAAACCGCTCAAATCTGTGGATTTGAAATATCTCACATGGAAAGTGACCATGATGTTGGCCCTGGCCTCAGCCAGGCGAGTGTCAGAATTGGCGGCTTTGTCTCACAAAAGCCCATATCTGATTGTCCATTCGGACAGGGCAGAGCTGCGGACTCGTCCCCAGTTTCTCCCTAAGTTGGTGTCAGCGTTTCGTCTGAACCAGCTTATTGTGGTACCTGCGGCTACTAGAGACTTGGAGGACTCCAAGTTGCTAGATGTTGTCAGGGCCCTGAAAATATAGATTTCCAGGACGGCTGGAGTCAGGAAAACTGACTTGCTGTTATCCTGTATGCACCCAAAAAACTGGGTGCTCTTGCTTCTAAGCAGACGATTGCTAGTTGAATGTGTAGTACAATTCAGCTTGCACATTCTGTGGCAGGACTGCCACAGCCAAAATATATAAATGCCCATTCCACAAGGAAGGTGGGCTCATCTTGGGCGACTGCCCGAGGGGTCTCGGCTTTACAACTTTGCCGAGCTGCTACTTGGTCAGGGGCACACCCTGGCTGAGGAGGACCTGGAGTTCTCTCACTCGGTGCTGCAGAGTCATCCGCACTCTCCCGCCCGTTTGGGAGCTTTGGTATAATCCCCATGGTCCTGACGGAGTCCCCAGCATCCACTTAGGACGTCAGAGAAAATAAGATTTTACTTACCGATAAATCTATTTCTCGTAGTCCGTAGTGGATGCTGGGCGCCCATCCCAAGTGCGGATTGTCTGCAATACTTGTACATAGTTGTTGTTACAAAAAAATCGGGTTGTTATTGTTGTGAGCCGTCTGTTCAGAGGCTCCTACGTTTGTCATACTGTTAACTGGGTTCAGATCACAAGTTATACGGTGTGATTGGTGTGGCTGGTATGAGTCTTACCCGGGATTCAATATCCTTCCTTATTGTGTACGCTCGTCCGGGCACAGTATCCTAACTGAGGCTTGGAGGAGGGTCATAGGGGGAGGAGCCAGTACACACCACCTGATCCTAAAGCTTTAGTTTTGTGCCCTGTCTCCTGCGGAGCCGCTAATCCCCATGGTCCTGACGGAGTCCCCAGCATCCACTACGGACTACGAGAAATAGATTTATCGGTAAGTAAAATCTTATTTTTGCTCATCCCTGCGCAGATCCTTTGGGATCTGAATAACCCCCAATATTACTATGCAGTTAAAAAAACTGCTGCCATTTTTATTTTGGTTTGTCGATGATACTTTATATCATGGGCTGCTGTAGTCAAATGTGATGGAAGTATAAAAAGATGTATGTAAATTGCACCTGAGAGGAATCTTTATAAAGCAGACATTGCAGATCTGTCCTGGAATACATCGGCCTCAAGCCTACGACAGCTGTTTTCACTTAATTAACTGTAAACTCATTAACAGTGTCTTCTGACAAAGGTTTTGTGGCGATTTTCTCAGATTTATGTTCAGAATCACTGAAACTGGAAACGTATTCTGCTTGACAGACGTTTCCAAGCAAGATGACATAAATTTGCCTGGATTGTGAACACTACACTAATACCCCTTTCACACCGCAAATATATCCCAGGATATTGCTCTACCCGTGTCGAGGTGCAGTCTAAAAGCACCACTTTTGAATATCCTGGGTTGAGTAACCCTGCATTTCAACCCGGTATAAAAGCAGTGTTAAACACCGATCCGACCTGGGCCGATGTGCACTCTAATACCCCTTTCACACCGCCAATACTGGATCCCACCCGGGAATTGGAAACGGGTCCTTCCCAGATGGGATCCGGCATTGGACGCTGCTGCTGCCTTCCCAAACCCGGCAATATGCCGGGCGGGTTGTCATAGCAGCGGGGGGCGGGGCCGGCAGCGAGGACAGAGGTGGAGGTGGCGCTGGGAGATGAGATCATCTCCACGCCGCCTCTCCCTGTTGGAGTGATCGGGTGGGAGCCCGTTTACGCTGCCATTGACCCGGTATTCAACCCAGAAATAACACTGCTTTATTCCGGGTTGAATTGCCGGGTTTTCAGATATACACAGTGGAACTAGCCATTTCGTGAGGTAAACCAACATCCATGACCACTCATTCCTATTAATTGGCAATCAGCGGGGGTAATTCAGATCTGATCGTGGATGTGCTAAATTTAGCACATCTACGATCAGTTTCTCAGACATGCGGGGGGACGCCCAGCACAGGACTAGTCCGCTCCGCATGTCTGACCCTACCCCCGCAAGGGTACAAAAGCAATGCACAGCGGCGATCCTTTTGCACCCGCTGAGTAGCTCCCTGCCAGGGCAGCTTCTGTGTGCTAGCAGGCAACTACTTGCCGCGTCCCGGAGCACAGCGGCTGCATGTGATGTCACGCAGCCACCACAACCCGCCCCCGCAACGGTCCAGACACGCCTCCGTTGTCCGGACCGCTCCCCGCCAACGCCATTCTAACGCTGTTGGCACTCCCCCTCCCACCCTGTGACCGCCTCTGCCTGTCAATCAGGCAGAGGTGATCGCAGCCCAGAGATGCTTTTAGAGTATTGACCAACAAAATGGCTGCCCCCACAGTGTGTAGGTGACTGGCTCACTTTACTCTGGATCTGCCATGATTTCTCAGTCAGTTGGACACATTCAGTTGAGGAATTAAGGCACAAAGATGTTGCTCACAAGTATTACATCTTCCAGGTAGGTTTAGTTAATAAATCTCATGTATTATGGTAACTTATTGTATAACAAACCAATGGTAACAGCTAGCAAACAAATGTTATTTATTTCTAGGTTTGCCATAATATCCCTTTAATCTGGAAGACCTATGATTTACACAGATTCTGTGGCTGATTAAAACCAGGTGAAATGCAGTCCTACATTTAGCCAGATTTAATGGATATTCTAGCAACCTATTTATTTACACACTTGCATTTCTCTGACATCAGACTCCAACTCACAAAGTTAAACTTTCTTTTTTTTTGTGTTGGTTTTGGCAGTGTTGAAGTTGATGGGGACAGGTGGTAATGTCCACACTTGTGTCTATGCTCGGACCATGGAACAAAGGTTGCAGACGGCATTCGAGAAGGCCGAGAACACCAGTGTTGGCACCAGCAGCAATAGCCTCACAGTCCAGGTAGGACAGATTACACCATGGACGGCTTAGAGAAATGTGCTGGATATTACTGCCTTGCAGATTTGCTGTGTGTCATTATGCGATTTTAGTCAGGGACACCGTGCCAATCCGTGCCATTAATATAAAAGACTTTCATGACAGAATTGGAATGTAGGCTTTCCCATACTGGGTCAAGCCCATGGGTGGACTGGGGCCGTGCAGAAGTCCTGGAGTTTCACTGTGTAAGGGCTGGTGTAACAACAGCTGAGGGGGGTGCAACTAGTCAGGGGGGCCTGGCCTCACGACACGCCCCCAACTGTCTGTGTGCCGGACACAAATGGGTGGGGGGGTGGATGAACAGCCAGTCTGAAGTCTGCGCTGCTTGGTGAGCCCAGCACTCTGTGTTACTGGACTGGCCCAATAGGCCAATGGCCCTTCTGGTATTTGCTAGAAGTGCTAGGTGACCAGTCTGACCCTGTTCAAGTCCTCCATCTGACTATGGTTCCCTCCTGTTCTTCCAAAAATAGCCCATTCCCCATGTTCTTTCACATGCCAACCTAAAATCTTGTAGGCGTCTACCTGGCCAATTCCCTGGTATTTATCTGTTCCTGAATTTAGCACTGACACATTTTTGGAATTCTCCTGGGCTGTTAGAATATCTATGTAAAATTGTATTGTAT
This sequence comes from Pseudophryne corroboree, assembly GCF_028390025.1. NCBI lineage: Eukaryota > Metazoa > Chordata > Amphibia > Anura > Myobatrachidae > Pseudophryne > Pseudophryne corroboree. The sequence goes on along the minus strand of NC_086454.1, from coordinate 90,434,668 downwards.
CAGACTATGGGCGGGATTCAAATCTTCTCTGCCCCCTCCCGCCCCCATCGCGCCCGCCGGCAGTATTCAAATGTTACTGCCGATGGGCGCGATATCAGCATTTCAGCTCGCCACCCCCTGGGGTGGTGAGCTAAAATGCACGAAAAGTGACCCGTTTGGACGACCAAACGGGACTTTTCGTGATCGCGCCCATGACTTTAGTCGGGTTTAGCTGCTTTACGCAGCTAAACCCGTACGCGGCTAAACCCGTCTCTTGTGGGCGCGATCAGCGTGAAAACGGGGGTCATTAGACTATCGCCCCGCGATCTCCCGTCACTTTAGACGGGAGATCAGGGGCGATATAGGATTTGAATCCCACCCATTGAGTACAAGTTATCTAAAACAAAGTGAGTCCAAAAACTTTTGTACAAACAAATATCCTGTGGATGAAGGTGAGGTCCAGTAAAAGTGTCTTGTCATTTTAACATAGAGCCACTACAGTGTCATTTAGGGGGGGAACTTTCCCACAGTGGGGGGTGCAACGGTTATGGGGCACGATGGTGACCGGTGGCCCAATGCGTCACTGCACATACTGTACACCCAAACTGCACATCCTCAAAAGAGTTGAACTTGAGCCTACAGAGGGGATAGACACATCTGCTATAGTTTGGCTTTGGGGTCTAATTTTTTTTAAAGTGTTAAGGGGCTGCTGTAGATTTAACGCAAAATGATTTTTCATACAGATCTTCTTTGTTTTCGCACTGCGCATGTTTCCAACCTGTGGGTATACAAGCATGGGCAATGCTGAGGCATATTCAGTTGCATTTCCATTTGAGACTTTAAGGAAGTATTTGGTGGCTGTTCACCTGTAGGCTAAGCTCAGCAAGGGGTCCCGTTAAACCTCTGAATGGAGAACGTATTCATCCTGACCCTACAGCTGCCAACTGAGTGGATTTATTGAATCAAACACCAATATAGATCCAATAACTTGTAGTAAAGAATTATACAGCCTATCGACTCTTACTGTAAAGAACCCTTTCCTATTTTGATGGTGAAACCTCCTTTCTTGTCTTCGTAATTGATGACCTCTTGAGCTCCATCCTTGGTACAAAAAGTCTTAGATAAATATTTATCTTAGCCTAATATATATTCAGACACTTTAATCAGGTCACCACTTAGATGAGGGTTTTGCCAAAATAACTAACACAATTTTTTAGTTTTATCATTTCAATTCTCCATTCCTTTTATTACTGAGATTTCCTGCCTCTGAATCCCATAATTCTTCTAAGGGTGATGTGCCAAAAACTGTACCCCATACTCAAGATGTGGTCTAGTGAAGGATCTGCAAATCTCTTACTCACATTTATTACCTTTCTTATTATGCCTTTTATTCTGTGCATTAGGGTGCTTGGTGCAGTGTTGAATGAAGGTATCATAGTTATCAATGTGACTACAGCAATGCTTTTCTGCATTCCATTCCATGGGCCAGTTTGCCGTTTTCTCTGTAGAAAGTTACTTACCTGCTCTGTGCTAATACGTAAACCTACATAGCTTAGTATCATCAGCAAATATAGACAGCATGCTTGTACGTCATCTAAAAAGTGCTAAAGTATTAAAAAACATAGGGTGATATCCAATTAGACAATACACAAGGTGGAAAGCTGCTCAATCAGATTGTAATGTCACTCAGGTGCTAAAAGGGGAGGGGTAATTCTGTGTAAGAAAAAAACTGTGTTCCCTAATGCACACCGAGTGAATACTATATAATAATAGTCAGATAATACGGAGATCTTAGTTGCGTATATCTGCAGATATAGGGTTAAGCCCCCAGGCCGATCGACAAGGCTTCTCCGTAGGGTGATATCCAATTAGACCTGGTAATTTACCGGGGCTAAATTGTCCCGCCGGGGGCTATCTAATTAGCCCCGATAAGCTGACGCGTGCCGCAGCTTATTTGGGATTTTGTTTCAGCTGCCTCCGGCAGGCGAAGCGGAGTCCCCGGAAACAGCAATAGGGCTGTTTTACACGAAAACACACTGAACCTGTGTGTTTACGGGAGAAAGGGTTTTGTTTTTTTACAGGCGATCAATCTGGATAGCCTGTAAAAAAAACAACAGGATTTTGATACCTACCGGTAAATCCTTTTCTCCTAGTCCGTAGAGGATGCTGGGGTCCACTTCATGACCATGGGGTATAGACGGTCCCGCAGGAGCCAAGGGCACTCTTAAGACTTTTCAATGGGTGTGAACTGGCTCCTCCCTCTATGCCCCTCCTCCAGACCTCAGTTATAGGAACTGTGCCCAGGGAGACGGACATTTTGAGGAAAGGATTTACTTTAAACTAGTGGTGAGATACATACCAGCTCACACCTCAACCATGCCGCACAACATGGCATTCAACATAACACACGCCAACAGGCATGAACCAATTACAGCAAACATCCTGAAACTAACAATACACAACATGTGTAACTTTAATAAACAAAACTGCAGGTAAAGTACGCACTGGGCTGGTTGCCCAGCATCCTCTACGGACTAGGAGAAAAGGATTTACCGGTAGGAATCAAAATCCTGTTTTCTCATACGTCCTAGAGGATGCTGGGGTCCACTTCATGACCATGGGGTTTATACCAAAACTCCAGTACGGGTGGGAGAGTGCTGATGACCCTGCAGCACCGATTGACCGAACTTGAGGTCTTCATCGGCCAAGGTGTCAAACTTGTAGAATTTTGCAAATGTGTTTGACCCTGACCAAGTAGCTGCTCGGCAAAGTTGCAATGCCGAGACCCCCCGGGCAGTCGCCCAGGATGAGCCCACCTTCCTAGTGGAATGGGCCTTCACCGACGTCGGTAACGGAAATCCAGCCATAGTATGAACGTGCTGAATCGTACTTCTGATCCAACGCGCAATAGTCTGCTTGGAAGCAGGACACCCAATCTTGTTGGGAGCATACAGGACAAACAAAGACTCTGTTTTCCGTATTCGAGCTGTTCTAGCGACATAAATCTTCAAAGCCCTAACCACATCTAGAGACTTTGACTCAGTGAACGTGTCAGTAACTACTGGAACCACAATAGGTTGGTTTATGTGGAAAGATGAAACCACCTTTGGAAGAAAATGTTGACGAGTTCTCAACTCTGCCCTATCTTCATGGAAGATCAGGTAAGGGCTCTTGTGAGACAAGGCCCCCAATTCAGACACCCGCCGTGTGGATGCCAATGCCAAAAGCATCACCACTTTCCAAGTGAGAAACTTCAACTCTATCTCTTGTAGAGGCTCAAACCAATCCGACTGAAGGAACTGCAACACCACATTAAGGTCCCATGGTGCCACTGGAGGCACAAATGGAGCTGGAAGTGCAGAACCCCTTTCACGAAGGTCTGAACCTCTTGAAGAGAGGCCAATTGTTTTTGGAAGAACACTGACAAGGCCGAAATCTGGACCTTGATTGACCCCAATCGGAGGCCCGCCTCCACACCAGCCTGCAAAAAATGGAGAAAACGTCCCAACTGAAACTCTTCCGTAGTAGCCTTCTTGGATTCACACCAAGACACATATTTTCTCCAAATACGGTGGTGATGTTTCGACGTTACTTCTTTCCTGGCCTGAGTAAGGGTGGGGATGACTTCCTTGGGAATACCCTTTCGGGCTAGGATCCGGCGCTCAACAGCCATGCCGTCAAACGTAGCCACTGTAAGCCTTGATACACGCACGGCCCCTGCTGCAGCAGGTCCTCGCGAAGAGGAAGAGGCCGAGGATCTTCTATGAGTAACTCCTGAAGATCTGGGTACCAAGCCCTCCTTGGCCAGTCTGGGGCAATGAAAATTGCTTGAACTCTTGTTCTCCTTATGATCCTGAGCACTTTTGGGATCAGCGGAATTGGAGGGAAGACATACACTGACCGGAACACCCACTGGGCCACTATTGCATCCACTGCTATTGCTTGAGGGTCTCTCGACCTGGAACAATATTTCTGAAGCTTCTTGTTGAGACGAGATGCCATCATGTCTACTTGAGGAACTCCCCACAAACTTGTCACCTCTGCGAAGACTTCTTGGTGGAGGCCCCACTCTCCTGGATGGAGATCGTGTCTGCTGAGGAAGTCTGCTTCCCAGTTGTCTACTCCCGGAATGAAAATTGCTGACAGAGCCTTTACATGTCTTTCTGCCCAGAGGAGGATCTACGTCACCTCTGCCATTGCCGCTCTGCTTTTCGTTCCGCCCTGCCTGTTTATGTACGCGACTGCTGTTCCATTGTCCGACTGGATCTGCACGGGATGATCTTGAAGAAGATGTACCGCTTGTTGAAGGCCGTTGTAAATGGCTCTCAATTCCAGCACGTTTATGTGAAGGCAGGCTTCCTGACTTGACCATTTTCCTTGGAAGCTTTCCCCCTGAGTGACAGCTCCCCAGCCTCGGAGACTTGCATCCGTGGTTACCAGGACCCATTCCTGAATCCCGAACCTGTGTCCCTCTAGTAGGTGAGAACTGTGTAGCCACCACAGGAGCGAAATCCTGGCTGTTGACGACAGGATTATCTTCCGGTACATGTGTAGGTGGGATCCCGACCACTTGTCCAACAGGTCCCACTGGAATACCCTGGTATGGAACCTGCCAAACTGTATGGCCTCGTAGGCCACCACCATCTTCCCCAACAACCGAATGCACTGATGGATCAGCACACTTGATGGTTTCAATATCTGTTTTACCATTTTCTGGATTTCCAGAGCCTTTTCCACTGGAAGAAATACTCTCTGAACTTCTGTTTCCAGAATCATCCCGAGAAAAGACAATCTTGTCGTCGGTTCCAAATGCGACTTTGGATAATTTATGATCCAACCGTGTTGTTGGAGTATTGACAGGGAGAGTGTGATGTTTTGTAACAACTGCTCCCTGGATCTCGCCTTTATCAGGAGATCGTCTAGATAAGGAATTATATTGACTCCTTTTTGACGCAGGAGAACCATCATCTCTGCCATCACCTTGGTGAATACCCTCGGCGCCGTGGAGAGACCGAAAGGCAACGTCTGGAATTGGTAATGGCAATCCTGAACCGCGAATCTCAGATAAGCCTGATGAGGAGGATAAATGGGAACATGCAGGTAAGCATCTTTTATGTCTACAGACACCATGTAGTCCCCCTCCTCCAGACTGGAAATCACTGCCCTCAGTGATTCTATTTTGAACTTGAATCGTTTCAAGTAGAGATTCAGATTTTTCAGGTTTAGGATCGGTCTGACCGAGCCGTACGGTTTCGGAACTACTAAAAGGCTTGAATAACCCCCCCTTGTTGTGACAAAGGCACCAGGACTATGACCTGATCCTGACATAATTTTTGGATTGCTGCTGTTACTGCTTCCCTTTCTGGAAGAGAAGCTGGCAAGGTCGATTTGAAAAATCGGCATGGGGGAACGTCTTGAAACTCCAGCTTGTATCCCTGGGACACTATTTGCAACACCCAGGGATCCAGGCCAGACAGAATCCAACCTTGGCTGAACAGTTTGAGACGTGCCCCCACCCGAGCGGCCTCCCGCAAAGGAGCCCTAGCGTCATGCTGAAGATTTGGCAGAAGTAGGGGTAGACTTCTGCTCCTGGGAACCTGAAGCGGGATCCGGTCTGAAGATCGACAGTGTCTAGGTCGACAGGTCTAAAGGTCGACATGAGTTTTTCACATTTTTTTGGGGGGGGGGATTTTTTCATACTTAACGATCCACGTGGACTACTATTGTAACGGTAAAGTGTCCCGAGCGAAGCGGTAGCGGAGCGAAGGCACCATGCCCGAAGCATGGCGAGCGAAGCGAGCCATGCGAGGGGACGCGGTGCACTAATTTGGGATCCCGGTCACTTTACGAAGAAAACGACACAAAAAAAATAAAAAATCCTCATGTCGACCTTTAGACCTAGCACATGTCGACCTAGAAACCCTGTTGACCTTCCATCCATGTCGACCTAGTGACTGTCGACCTATAGTGGTCGACCTAAACATTGTCGACCTAGATACTGTCGATAAAACGAACCACACCCCCTGAAGCTGCTGTGGACTTCTTTCCCTTTTCCCTTCCCCTACCTGCAAAGAAGGGGGAACCTCTTGCTTTTTTGTATTTATTGGGCCGAAAGGACTGCATGTGCGGGTGATATGTCTTTTTTGCCTGTGCAGGCGCAGAGGGCAAAAATGTCGACTTACCTGCGGTAGCCGCCGAGACTAACGCATCCAGTCCATCACCAAATAAGGCCTCACATTTATATGGGAGAGCCTCCATATTTCTTTTGGAATCTGCATCTGCGTTCCACTGGCGAATCCACAACGCCCGCCGAGCCGATACTGCCATGGTAGCGGCTTGTGAACTCAAGAGTCCAATATCTTTCATCGCTTCTAGCATGTATGCGGCAGCGTCTTTGATATTCCCTAACTTAAGGAGTATCTCATCTTTATCAATCGTGTCAATTTCTGATGACACGCTTTCTGACCATTTTTCAATAGCGTGACTCACCCATGCGCAAGCAATTGTGGGCCTGAGCAGCGTACCATTGGCAACATAAATGGATTTCAATGTAGTTTCCATCTTTCGGTCTGCCGGCATTTAAGAAAAGCCGTGCCAGGTGCAGGGAGAATTACCTTCTTTGTCAACCTGGACAGTGCACTGTCTAACACAGGGGGTGACTCCCATTTTTTCCTGTCCTCCACCGGGAAAGGATAAGCTATCTGAATTCTCTTGGGAATCCGAAATTTCTTTTCGGGATACACCCACATCCCTTCAAAGAGTATTAAGCTTGTGGGAAGGAGGGAAAGTGACCTTAGATTTATTTTCTTTATAGAAATAAGCCTTCTCCTGAGGTACAGGAGTGGCTTCCGGGACTTCCAGAACTTCCCTTATAGCTACAATCATATATTGTATATTTTTTGCCAATTTATGATCTATTTCTCTGGAGTCACTATCGTCGACACAATAATCAGTGTCCGTGTCGGTATCAGTATTCACAACATTCGCAAATGGTCTCTTATGTGACCCAGAGGGGTCGCCTGCGGATGGAAGAACAGAGCCCTGAAAAATCACATCCTCCACAGATTTTGTCCAGCACTCTTATTGATATGATGCATACTATCACGTATTTCTTTCACCCATGCAGGCTCTTGGTGTGCCGGCAGCGCTACCATATTACACTTCTGTGTCCCTAAAATGGTTTCCTCCGGGGAGGAATTCCCTGCCTCTGACATGTCTTACACACGTGTACAACACACACACAGACACTCTGGGACTTATAGGGGACAGACCCACAGTAAAATCTGTCAGAGGGACACAGTTTAGGAGCAGCCAGTTCACAACCCCAGCGCCAGTATCTAATGCCTGTGAACACAGAATGCCCACCGACATGCAGCGCTTTTAAAACAGTAAAACACACTTGTAAAGCACCAAATTTGCTTGTGCCCCCCCCCCCCTGTTTTGCACCCTGATACTTGTAGTCAGAAGTGAAGGAGGACCAGCGATGTCTCTGCAGCCTGAGGAGAGAGAAAATGGCGCTGAGCAGTGTGTTGGCTGCCTGAGGAAGAAGCTCCGCCCCCACAATGGCGCATTTTTACCTCAGAAACTTTTTATAATATTTATACTGGCGGGGGTAGGGCTGTGCCTGGCCATCTTATGCCCCCTTTTTGCCAGTTTATAGAGGTGTTTTTGCTGCCCAGGGCGCCCCAGTGCCTGTGTGTGTGGGTAGCAATGGCGCGCTGCGCTCCCGCCAGCCGCGCTGTACCTCAGCCGTCACTTTTCTTGATAGAAGATCTGTCTTCTTCTACTCACCTGTCTTCTGACTTCTGGCTCTGTGAGGGGGGTGACGGCGTGCTGTGGGAGTGAGCATCTAGACACGGCTAGCGTTCAGTACCCTTCAGGAGCTAATGGTGTCCTGTCAACCAGAAGCAGAGCCATGAAACTCTTCAGGAAGTTGGTTCCTACTTCTGCCCCCTCAGTCCTACGAAGCAGGGAGACTGTTGCCAGCAGTTCTCCCTGAAAATAAAAAAAACTAACATAAGCCTTTACAGAGAAGCTCAGTAGAGCTCCCCTAGAGTGCATCCAGTCTGCCTGGGCACATTTCTAAAACTGAGGTCTGGAGGAGGGGCATAGAGGGAGGACCCAGTTCACACCCACTGAAAAGTCTTTAAGAGTGCCCATGGCTCCTGCGGAACCGTCTATACCCCATGGTCATGAAGTGGACCCCAGCATCCTCTAGGACGTATGAGAAATCGGTGAAACATCGGAAAAAAGTCCTAAAAACGGCCAAAAACGCCCATTTTTTGGACCCGATGTTTTACGGGGATAGTTGGATATCCTACATAGTACTATTGATGTAGCCAATTGGGATGGTAGTTACAGCAGTACTGTGGCACTCTAACATAGGCCCTCATTCCGAGTTGTTCGCTAGCTGCTTTCGTTCGCAGCGCAGCGATCAGGCAAAAACTCGGCACTCCTGCGCATGCATATGGTGCGCACTGCGCACGCACGTCGTACTTTCACAAAAGCCGATGCAGTTTTACACAGGCTCTAGAGAGGCTTTTCAGTCGCAGTGCTGGCCGCAGAGTGATTGACAGGAAGTGAGTGTTTCTGGGTGGTAACTGAACGTTTTCGGGGAGTGTGAGAAAAAACGCAGGCGTGCCAGATAAAAACGCAGGAGTGGCTGGAAAACGTAGGCGTGGCTGGCCGAACGCAGGGCGTGTTTGTGACGTCAAAACAGAAACTAAATAGTCTGAAGTGATCGCAAGGTAGGAGTAGGTCTGCAGCTACTCTGAAACTGCACAATTTTTTTTTGTAGCAGTGCTGCGATCCTTTCGTTCGCACTTCTGCTAAGCTAAGATACACTCCCAGAGGGCGGCGGCTTAGCGTTTGCTCTGATGCTAAAAGCAGCTAGCGAGCGAACAACTCGGAATGAGGGCCATAGTAAAGGTGACTGCAGTCTGCACATGTGCAGTAACATATTAGGTTGGAGGTTGCACCTCCCTGCAGACTCTGGGTCCTAGTGGCAGGGGTGTATGCAGCATAGGAGAAAGTGCAAAGTTAGATGCTCCCCCAACAAGTAGTACTGATCCCTATTGTACAATTACAATTATTATTGATAAGGGGGGTAATTCCAAGTTGATCGCAGCAGGAAATTTTTTAGCAGTTGGGCAAAACCATGTGCACTGCAGGGGGGGGGGCAGATATAACGTGCAGAGAGTTAGATTTGGGTGGGTTATATTGTTTCTGTGCAGGGTAAATACTGGCTGCTTTATTTTTACACTGCAATTCAGATTGTAGATTGAACTCACCACACCCAAATCTATCTCTCTCTGCACATGTTATATCTGCCCCCCCCCTGCAGTGCACATGGTTTTGCCCAACTGCTAACAAAGTTCCTGCTGCGATCAACTTGGAATTACCCCCAATAACTCTTCTATCCTTCAGATTTATCAGGTAGATATACCATTGAAACTTACATTTTACCAATTGTTTTTCTTTGCATTTAAAGCTTGTACAGGTTGAGTATCCCATATCCAAATATTCCGAAATACGGAATATTCCGAAATACGGACTTTTTTGAGTGAGAGTGAGATAGTGAAACCTTTGTTTTTTGATGGCTCAATGTACACAAACTTTGTTTAATACACAAAGTTATTAAAAATATTGTATTAAATGACCCCCAGGCTGTGTGTATAAGGTGTATATGAAACATAAATGAATTGTGTGAATGTAGACACACTTTGTTTAATGCACAAAGTTATAAAAAATATTGCCCAAAATGACCTTCAGGCTGTGTGTATAAGGTGTATATGTAACATAAATGCATTCTGTGCTTAGATTTAGGTCCCATCACCATGATATCTCATTATGGTATGCAATTATTCCAAAATACGGAAAAATCCCATATCCAAAATACCTCTGGTCCCAAGCATTTTGGATAAGGGATACTCAACCTGTATTATCATTTTAACTTTGTTCTGAGTAAAAAAACAAACAAACCTGTTTTGTATACGTTTTAGTAATGCTAGTTAAATCATGTTTCACTGACCCCACATATTAAGGTCCCAGAGGTATATTTACAGAGCACGCCATGCTTTGCATTGTATTAATGCAACTCCAAATTTTGTGTTGAAGCCTGCCAAGAAACGGCAGGATTGCAAATGTACCCCAAAGTATTTTGTTTTAGGCTTGCGTGCTATCAAGTTTGTCAGTACTCAACAAAGGGAAAGCGGCAGCTGAACTTAGCGCATAGAATCCGATTCAGACCTGACCACTCCTTTGCAGAGGTTTGCAATCACATAGTCGCCGCCTCAAACAGAGTGAAAACCCGCCCTGTGCAAGTCTGCTTACACCGTGCGAAAAGCTCTGAGTACGCCGTTCAGCTGCAAATCTGTTCGCAACTCTCTCACCATCTAATGTTTTTTCCAGTCTGTGCGTAGGCCAGGACTTACTCCTACAGTGCGATAGCAACAGGCTGTTCGGGTCCGGAGCTGACGTCAGACTCCCTGAAAACATCTCGGAACTCCTGCGTTTTTCTGACACTCCCAGAAAATGGGCAGTTACCACCCCCAAACGTCCACTTCCTGTCAATCAACTTGCGTACGCCGAGCAATCAAAAAAGACGCTGGATTCTTTCACAGTTTGGCCTCACGCGTGTGTATTATGATCCATACGCATGCTCAGTCAATCGATAATCGGCTGCCCAGCAATCAGATCTGATTCATGCCCATAGTTTAATTTCCAGCTATTGTTTAGTTTACTTTCAGATTAGTTGCATCTATCTAATTAACTAATTTTCATGAAAGATTGTGAAAAATAAAGGTATAATGAATCTGCACTATTGGATAAATGAATTAAATAGTCTAAAATCTGAATCTGCATGAGTCTAGGTCGTTGGTTCGACAGTCATTAGGTCAACAGTCAGGTCGACCGCTATTGGTCGAGATGCATTAGGTCGACAGGGTCATTAGGTCGACATGAGTTTTTTTACTTTTTTCGTGTCGTTTTCTTCGTAAAGTGACGGGGAATCCCAATTAGTGCACCATGTCCCCTCACCATGCTTCGGACCTGGTGCCCCGCTGCGCTCGGCACAGGTTTCCATTCACAATTTTAGTCCATGTGGATCGTAAAGTATGAAAAAGTCCAAAAATTTGAACAAATTTGAAAAACTCATGTCAACCTAATGGCCCTGTCGCCCAATAGTGGTCGACCTAATGACTGTCGACCTATAGATGGAGCCATCTTTATCTTGCCCTTTAATAGGATTCATTTAGTCAGGGCAGTCGGACTTAATCCCCTGCTGTAATGAGTTAATCCCCTGCTGTATTGTTCTCTCTGTATTGTATTGCAGCTGAGAACAATAGATGAAAGTCTTATGCTAATAATCCATGGTGTGCCTAGGTGCAGCAGAGAAGCCAAGATGAGTGAGGCTCCATTTGTAAGTGGTGTCGACCTAATGACCGTATCCCATCTGCGTGCTACAAGATATTTTTGCAAATTTGTTTCAGTGTAATATCTTACATTGAAAGTGCATTGTATGGCAAGCCCATCTTTCCGGAATAGGATATAGGATTTAACAGCTGAAATAGAAAGCGTATAATTCCTACCCATCTAATGTTTGTATGATAGATAAGTGTTCTTTCTTTTATGTTCATGCTGGAAAATCCTCATACTGGCTGACTATAGCCTACATGTAAGAGTGGGATTGTTGGCAGTGTACGGGTGCTTGATGGGGCTGCAGCTGTTAAGATCTGCGTCATAATTCATGTTTATACCATGTGCAGGTGCAGCGGGCAGCAGGACACTCTAGCTTAAAGTGCCAACCTAAAATACCCACAGAGTCCACTTAACCCATTTATTTCCCAGAATAGAACCTTCATCATTTACCTTTTATGAAGTAGAAAGTCACCGTAGTATATCATCCAGTATAATTCTATTTGAAAATTCTGTAATGTGCTGTATATGGACTTCGAAAACCGCAGATTTTCAGCCATCTGCGCGTACGCATCGGTCACATTGCGCTAGCGCAACTCTTCACCGCATGATGCGATCGCATTGTGATTGACAGGCGGTAGGCGTTCGAGAGCAGCGATGGGGAGTGGTGCAGGAAATGCTGGCACGTCATGGACGTTTTCCGGGGGCGGCCAGATGATGTCACCTGCATTTCCTGTGATGGGTAACATGGCGGCGATGCGTATACAGGGGTTCTACCTCTATTTCAGGATTTCCGCAATGCAGTCGCATATGAAATGCGATCACAGAATGCAGGGCGACGCTACACATGCAGGGGTGCTGGGCGGCTCCTAGCATGCCGTTTTAAACAGTAGCAGTTTTGCGATTTTTGCAAAACTGCTACTGAGTCTGAAGAATCCCCAAAATACATTATTTTGCATTAAAACCATTATTCATCTACATGAAGGGAGTAATTCCAAGGTGATCGCAGCAGGAATTTTTTTTAGCAGTTGGGCAAAACCATGTGCACTGCAGGGGAGGCAGATTTAACATGTGCAGAGAGAGTTAGATTTGGGTGTGGTGAGTTCAATCTGCAATCTAATTTGCAGTGTAAAAATAAAGCAGCCAGTATTACCCTGTACAGAAACAAAATAACCCACCCAAATCTAACTCTCTCTGCACATGTTATATCTGCCCCCCTGCAGTGCACATGGTTTTGCCCAACTGCTAAAAAATTTCCTGCTGCGATCAACTTGGAATTACCCCCGAAAATCAAGGACATATAGATTAGAAGGTATACCATTTAATCAGATGGATGGTGGAACCGATTCAAAAATATACTGCCAAATGTTGAGATAATTCCAAAGGCTAATTTGCATATTATGATTAAGCACGAGGGGCCTAAATGACAATATTTAAAGTTCTGTAAAGCAGTAATTACATGTTTAAATCACAGTATTTGTCTATGGGCTGTTTGTAGCTTTAATGCCAAATGACGTAATGCTAATTATCGGTGCATTATTACTATCATTTTTAGTATCTTTTATATATAAGGCTGAGGTTTCGTAGTGCCGAGAATGGAACATACAGCAACATTACTTTGTAATCTCAGCCTTCCCTTTGTGCTCCGCCATGCGATGGAGTGTACGAGCTCTGAGATGCCCACTTCCAGGCTCCGTGGTCTGTGTAATTGTGATGGAGACTGTATACACACCAACATCTACTCAACATCGGTTGCACCATCTACATTTGCATTAGCCTAGTGTCTACTCAAGTTACTCTCCTCTGATCCAACTAGCCATGGCCTCTAAAGCAGTGGATTTGTGTTTGGGCAGCAGTGTTCCCAGACACACCTATGACACTCCTATAACACCCCTATGAAACGGTCCCTTTAAGCGTCCACTTTAGGTCACCTCCCAGGCTCCACCCTGGGCTGACTCTACCATTAGGCAGCTTTAGGTACCTGCCTAGGGCACCTGGATCTGGGGGGCACCACTGAGTCTGCCTATCACAAAATTAAGGATGTCTATATATTTGATGCAGGTGGTGGCTGTGGAACTTAAATTATGCAATCTCCACACTTTCATTTGAGGGGCTGGAAAGTTGGTTTTGGTGGAAGTGGGGGAGGGGCAGTAAACTGAAGATTTGCCTAGGGTGCTTAGAAACCTTACACCGGCACTGGACCCACCCTGAAACACCCAGGCATTGCAATCCCCTTCTCCAACTGTTAGCGATGCTATACGCATTTACGAATTCCATTGGACACTGGGGTTTGTGTATGTGCTGTTTGGGTTTCCAGGATTTTTTGCGCAATAGCAAAACACGCTCAACTGTGGAACCACCAATCCTGCATCTATCTCTGAATCATGCCCAGTATGAGACATTTTACTGTACCTAAGCCATATCCAGAAATTGACAAGATCCATCCATATATAGTTGCCGCCATCTTTACAAGTATAAACAAATGTGAGGTCACAATATGAGTGCATGATGTCACAAAAAAATACATTTCCACTGCCGGTCATAAATTTTGCAGCTTTGCAAGTGATAGGGGTTGTCCTTCGTCCATCAATGTTTTACAAACATCGATGCTGAAGGGCCAATAGTTTCCCACCATAGATGGTTTTACAGTGATGGTGTGCCATGATGTGATTTTCAGTAATAATGTCAGAGACTCAATGTCATTAAGATTCTCCGCTGTGATCGGTCCTGGGGACCAAGACTTAGGCAGCCCAGGAGTGGGGTTTCGTTCATCGATGTTCAAATAATCAATATTTTCCTTCCATTGGTTACCTGCCATTGATGGCAGATAACAATGGTGCCTTTGGTGGAGACCATCAATAGCGGCCCCATCGATGTACAGCAAAGAATCTTTACTTTGTTATTATTGGAGAAATAAAATAGACATTCAAATTAATAGTATGTTTAATCGATGAGGTTACCAAACTTGTATTTTTTTTTTTAATATAGATTTTGAACACATCTGAAGTTAATCAGATTCTCACCCTGATATATGCAGTGAGTAACAACAGCCAACCATTAAACGGAACCACAGCTAGCAGGCTCCTCAATGTCCTCTCTGGGGAGTTGGTTGGGTACTACCTGGGAGACCCTCCCATCACTATTGCAGAACGTAAGTATGCGCATTTCATGACTGTCACGTTATAACACATTCAGCAGTAGTCAGAAATACATTCTTGGATATCCCAAGGGTTGGATATAATAATGATTGTATTAGGTTTCCCCACCAAATTCTCACTGTGCTCACTTCTGTTTGCTGACTACTTCAAAGCTCAGTAATAAACAGTATGGTGGGGGGGGGGGAGAGATACATCACTGTTGCTTATGTGAAAACACTGCACAGCAATATCTTTTCACAGTAACAGATGTCAGGTTTTTGTTGTATTAGGTATAATGGGGTATATTCAATTGTGGTCGAATTCCGGCGTGAATTCGACCGTTTTTGGATTCGACACAACTCGACAGGCGAAACCCTCCCGCCGGGACCCGAATTCGACATATTCAATAAAAAACGGATTCGACAGTCCCGCTGTCGAAAAAACGGACCAATTGACGAATAGTGGGCGGCCTGGATTCGACTTCATGGACCTCACAAAAGTGTTCAATAAATCCTGAAAAAAATTGCGTGGGGTCCCCCCTCCTAAGCATAACCAGCCTCGGGCTCTTTGAGCTGATACTGGTTGTAAAAATAAAGGGGAAAAAATTGACTGTGGTTCCCCCATATTTAAACAACCAGCACCGGGCTCTGCGCCTGGTCCTGGTGCAAAAAAAACGGGGGACAAAAGACGTAGGGGTCCACTGTATTTTTTCCACCAGCACCGGGCTCCACTAGTCAGAGAGATAATGCCACAGCCGGGAGACACTTTTATATAGGTCCCTGCGGCCGTGGCATTAAATCCCCAACTAGTCACCCCTGGCCGGGGTACCCTGGAGGAGTGGGGACCCCTTAAATCAAGGGGTCCCCCCCTCCAGCCACCCAAGGGCCAGGGGTGAAGCCCGAGGCTGTCCCCCCAACCAAGGGCGGCGGATGGGGGCTGATAGCCTTTTGTGACAAAAAAAATAATATTGTTTTTTGCAGCAGAACCACAAGTCCCAGCAAGCCTCCCCCGCAAGCTGGTACTTGGAAAACCACAAGTACCAGCATGCAGGGGAAAAACGGGCCCGCTGGTACATGTAGTTCTACTACAAAAAAATACCCCAAAAAAAACACAACGCACACACCGTGACAGTACAACTGTATTACATACATGCACACCTACATACACACATACTTACCTATGTTGACACGAAGCAGTCGGTCCACTTCTCCACGTAGAATCCACGGGGTACCTGTAAATAAAATTATACTCACAACAATCCTGTGTAGATCGGTCTTCTTCTTTGTTTGTAATCCACGTACTTGGTAAAAAAACAACAACGAAGAACTCGAACCACGCACTGAAAGGGGTCTCATGTTTACACATGGGACCCCTTTCCCCGACTGGCGGGACCCCCCGTGACTGCTGTCAAAGAGGGTCCCTTCAGCCAATCAGGGAGCGCCACATCATGGCACTCTCCTGATTGGCTGTGCGCGCCTGAACTGTCAGTCAGGCGGCGCACTCGAGATACAATGTAGCGCATAGGCGCTACATTATATCCAATGGTGGGAACTTTGCGGTCAGTGGTAGACCACAAGAGTGACCCCACATAACCTTGCGGTCTACCGCTGACCGCAAAGTTCCCACCACTGGATATAATGGCGCGCCTATGTGCTACATTGTATCTCAAGTGCGCCGCCTGACTGACAGTTCAGGCGCGCACAGTCAATCAGGAGAGTGCCATGATGTGGCGCTCCCTGATTGGCTGAAGGGACCCTCTTTGACATCAGTCACGGGGGGTCCCACCAGTCGGGGAAAGGGGTCCCATGTGTAAACATGGGACCCCTTTCAGTGCGTGGTTCGGGTTCTTCATTTTTTTTTTTTTACCAAGTACGTGGACACTGGATTGTTGTGAGTATAATTTTATTTACAGGTACCCCGTGGATTCTACGTGGAGAAGTGGACCGACTGCTTTGTGTCAACATAGGTAAGTATGTGTGTATGTAGGTGTGCATGTATGTAATACAGTTGTACTGTCACGGTGTGTGCGTTGTGTTTTTTTTGGGGTATTTTTTTGATTTAAGGCGTCCCCACTCCTCCAGGGGATTTAATGCCACGGCCGCAGGGACCTATATAAAAGTGTCCCCCGGCTGTGGCATTATCTCTCTGACTAGTGGAGCCCGGTGCTGGTGGAAAAAAATACAGTGGACCCCTACGTCTTTTGTCCCCCGTATTTTTTGCACCATGACCAGGCGCAGAGCCCGGTGCTGGTTGTTTAAATATGGGGGAACCAGAGTCATTTTCCCCCCCGTATTTTTACAACCAGGACCGGCTCAAAGAGCCAGAGGCTGGTTATGCTTAGGAGGGGGGACCCCACACATTTTTTTTGAGAATTTTAACACTTTCAACACCCCTTCCAACTGAAAAACATGCACTGATCTCTCCATATTATTGTAGTTAGTAAAAAAAAAAATATATTCTTTTAAAAAATCGATTAAATAATACTTGTGGCTCCTAAATTGACAAAACAAGTAGATAATCCCTTCAAATATAAATAGATATGCTATTAGCAATCAAAAAAGCTCCAAAAAAGACATGTTTTTAAAAAAAATTATTAGATCACCACAGAAAAATGAGGCGGAATGAAATTGACGAAATGACTGTCGAAAAGCACTGTTGTCGAATCGACATTCTTCAATTGAATATACTTTTGTCGAAAAGCCGCATTTTAACATTGCAGACATGTCGAATTGAAAAAATGTCGAATTGAAAAATTCGAAAATTAAATGGCAGGTTTTTTGTCGAAAAGTACTGTATTGAATTGTCGAATCAAATTCGACAGTTTTTTTGTGTCGAAAATGATCCGGTTTTCGACAATTTCGGCAATTCGACCCCAATATCTGTTTTTCAAATGTAGAAAATTATAGTAGTGAATAATCAAACACACGGGGGGAATTCATACAGCCGCAGTCATTTACCACTGATAATTACTCCCCAAGAGGCTATTCAATTAGCCCCGAAAGCTAGCACTCATTTGGTATATTTTTTCCAGACCCGCTGAAATCCTGAAAAAAAATCCCCAATAAATGACCTGTTTTTGCGATTGCGGTGGGATCCTATGTATTTTCACCCAAAAGCTGGACATTTTTCAGGAGCAAAAACGGGCTACAACTCAATTGAATGAATAAAAACATTTGCCCAAAAAATTGTGTTAAATGGCCATTTTTTGCTCCCGAAAATTTTTGTTGCTGATTAAATTCCCCCCATAGTATAAAAACATCATACATTACATTCTAAACTACAGCAGAGCTTACTGGTCAGTGGTTTGTCCTCATACACACACACCTCACTATTCCAGTTTTAACGGGACTGTCATAATTGAGTCCCTAGAGAAGAAGGTGAGGTCTTCTGCAAAATATAGATATGTTTGGGTGCATTGGGGTGTGATTTGGGTGAATAATGTGCAGGGAGTAAATGAACTGTAGACAGACTGTAATTTGTCCCCAGTTTAGTTTTTTTCCCATATCGGTAGATATGCACACAGTATAGGCAGGTTACACATGCACTTATTACATGCACACAGTGAAAGCTGTCTACCAATTTACTAGTCGCCAGTGACATCACTGGACACAGTGGAGGCAGCCAGTTTGTCATGTGACCTAATATCCATCAGAATGCAGCCTATATAGATAGCAGCCTATGGAGGTCATTCTGATCTGATCACTGCTGTGCGTTTTCGCACAGTGGGCGATCAGGTCTTAACAGCGCATGCCTATGCACCGTAATGCGCACGCGTGTCAGACAACAACAACGGGTATCGCTGGTCAGCGACGGGATGGTGCGAGAAATCCATTTGCACGGGCGTTTGCAAGGTGATTGACAGGAAGAGGCCATTTGTGGGTGGTGACTGACAGTTTACTGGGAGTGTTCAGCAAAACGCAGGCGTGCCCAAGAGTTTTCAGGGAGGGTGTCTGACGTCAGCTCCGGCCCCGATCAGCCTGTTCTCATCGCACTGTAGGAGTAAGTCCTGGGCTGCGCACAGACTGCACACACTGGATTTTAGCAGCCCGTTGTACATATAGCATCGCACACTTGCATAGCGAAAATACACTCCCCCCGTTAGGCGGCGACTATCTGAACGCAGGACAGCAAAAATCGCAGCCCAGCGATCAGATCTGAGTGACCTCCCATGTCAATAGCTGCACTTGCCCCACTGTGTGTCTCATGCCTCTGTGATATCATATCAGTGGTAACAAGTGATCTGCATGGTCACTAGTGTCATCTCACAAACTGGATTCCTCCATTGCGTGTATATTATGGCTACATTTTAATATGACGTCAAGATGAAGAACTGTAGAACAAATATATGCAGTGACTGAAGTGAGAACACAGAAGTGACAACATGATGAATGGCCAGGGTTCACAGGGTCCACACAACTGTAGCCATTTTAAAAGTTTTGAATTGTGTTTAGCCCTAATATTTGTTGCTTTTTAACACTATGTAATAAAATAAAAAAAGAATACAAAGTGCCTTTGTGTTATACTAAATAGTGATAAAAAGCACTGTGTCACCCATCTATGCTACGTCACAAATGCACAGCAGACACAGAGACAAATACATCGGCAGATAGAGAACACGGAATGAGGTCAGGATCCTGGCAGTCGGGAACCCTACAGCCGAATCCCAATGGTCAGAATCCCCGACGGTTAGGGGTAGGGTTAGGCTCTGGGGGTGTTATTGTTGCAGGAGGGAACAGTTAGGGTTAGGCTTAGAATACTCATCAGGATCCGTCACCATTCTGTCGGGATTCCACTATTGGGATTCTGACTGTTGGGATCCCAACTGCCGGAATTTCAATTACAACCCATAGAACACTGACTAGGATTACCTACAAAGAAATCTTTCTCTATCAGTAACGTACCTGCCTGTGGCATAGTAGTCCAGGTTTGTTTATTATGTTGCGGGGACTGAAGCTGTGCAAAGCCATTACTTTCAGGTGAATTCACTCCACGTTTATTGACTGAGTGATATATTGTACTGGAGATCAATATGCTCTGAGTCTGAGCCACTGTGGCTTCAGCATTGGAGATGAATTTGATGGTGACTATTGATCAAAAGGTATTCCAGTTCACTTTGATCACCAATTGTGTGCGTCCGTGCGTATATATATATATATATATATATATACAGATGTGTCCTCATACATCTTTGCTGCAGTCACGCAAAACAGCCCCTCTTGGCACGCCAGGTTGCATGAGAATCTTCAAGTGCATCCTTTTTGCTTCTTTTTAACAGAAAATGCATCTTAATCGCAACACAAGGGGGGTCATTCCGAGTTGATCGCTCGCTGCCGATTTTCGCAGCGCAGCGATCAGGTGAAAAAACGGCATTTATGCGCATGCGTATGGGCCGCAATGCGCACATGCGACGCACGGGTGCAAAGGTCTTTGTGGTTGTGCTCAGGTTCTAGCAAAGTTTTCCTTCACACTGACGGCCGCAAGAAGATTGACAGGAAAGGGGCGTTTCTGGGTGTCAACTGACCATTTTCAGTGAGGGTTTGCAAAAACGCAGGCGTGTCTGAAAAAACGCAGGCGTGGTTGGGCGTTTGCTGGGCGGGTGTATGACGTCAAATCCGGACACGAATAGGCTGAAGTGATCGCAAGTGCTGAGTAGGTTCAGAGCTACTCAGAAACTGCACAAACTGTTTTTGCAGAGCTCGGCTGCACATGCGTTCGCACTTCTGCTAAGCTAAAATACATTCCCCAGTGGGCGGCGGCATAGCGTTTGCACGGCTGCTAAAAACTGCTAGCAAGCGATTAACTTGGAATGACCCCCAATGTGCATAGGACGCACCAGGAGACTGTGCTGACACATATATCTGTGTGCAACTGAGTCTGTGAATTTCTATATGCTACAATGTAATAGCCGCAGCATTTTGCCAATACAAGTTCTGTTCTGCTCTGTATACAGAGTCAGTCACACACAATTGCACAATATGCAGATGTCATATAGCACATTAATCAGCACAGTCTGCCTTGTGCATCTTATTGCATTGCGTTACAACAAAGATGCATTTTAGGCAAAGACGCCAGACGTTAGCAGAGTTGCCCGGGACCTGGCGACTCACTCACGCCATGCATCTCACCCTGCACGGCATATTGAGGCATTAATATGAGGACACATCTATATATATATATATATATATATATTGTCAAAGTAGAAAAATATCATAATACATATGCCTTGTACTAACCCCATGCACATGCCCGCTGCTCGTGCACTCAGTCCGCCGTGCATGCACATATCCGCAAGTTGCGTAAGATCGCTCCGGCGATCATGCGCATGATATGGGTATTTACGGCGGAGTTTGTGAGCGTGTAGCGTGTTATTAGAACATTGCATATTTAACCCATATAGCGTATATCAGGGGTGTCAAACTCGCGGCCCTCCAGCTGTTGTGGAACTACACATCCCAGCATGCCTTGCCATCTATTTTGTATTAGGGATGGCTGCAACTGTGGCAAGGCATGCTGGAATGTGTAGTTCCACAACAGCTGGAGGGCCATGAGTTTGACACCCCTGGCGTATATTGTAGATATAGTTCCCCTAGACCATGACAGCGAGTATTATTAGTTTAAACAGTTCCTGGACAGAGAGATTCCTCTTTGCATGATAGGAAGGGTCAGATAAAGGTTGGAAGGTGATGTCTAGTATCCAGCTGTAGCGTATTTTGAGGGTAACATTCCGGTGTTAGTTAGAGAAAGATCGCTTGTTCCTGCGTATAGTTATGTACAAAAGTAGATTATGAACATTAACTGTATTTACTGTAAATTACATATGCGGCGGGAATCCAGAGGATACCACCCACAAGAGCAGTTGGGAATGACATCGCCCACATTTTCAAATCCACCTATGACCTTTGCTGTAATGTGGAGACATATCTCTGTGTCCAATGAACAATGAGATTACAGTGACCATTGTATTGTGTATGCATGTTGTGTATAAAAGGACCATTGTTGCCTGGCCGGTGAGAAGACTCTAAACGCTATCTGTATGACCAGCGGAGGACCGAGTTCGGGTTGCGCTTGCGAATATTCTCACGTACGTACATTCTCTGTAGCCATTATTTCTGTTTAGATTTACTTGGTAGCCTGTAGTGTATAAACTGTATTGTTTTACCTTTTTGGAATCAATCCACGGAGGCCTTAGAACCCTGTGGTTTAAACTACAAACAGTGTTGTGTTTTCACTTTCTTGCATGGGCTTTAAAGTAGATTTATCTGTTTAAGGTGTATAAGCATTGTTAAGGTGTACGCACTGCGGATACTTTGTATCGCCAGCGCTATTTAAGGTTTAATGGTATAACATCGTTGCAGTACTTTGCTGCCAAAGGTTTAAAGTATAAGCATATCATTACATTGTATTATTAACAAGGTTTAGAGGTTATCCATTGTATGAGCGCTCGCTGTGTGTACTCCGTACACTCAGCGCAGCGTGCGTACGCCAAGTGCGTTCCACGTGCAGGACTCTGTACGCAAATAGCGTACAAAGTACGTAGCACGTGCACGTAGCCTAGCGGCCATAGCGGCTCAACGGTAATAGTGTACAAAGGGGTATAGCTTTGCGGTCTAAGATAATACCGACATTATCAATATATATATACATATATATATATATATATATATATATATATAGTGGTTTTTGGTGCCCGGCACTCCTGGTCCTTAGCGGCAACTGCCTGGGTGCCCTCCGCTCCAAATCAGGTAACACTAAGACAAATAGCAGCGTCACTCCAGGACTTTGAAAAAATTACTGTGTATTTAATACATCACTGTTCCAACGTTTCGGGGTCCGTAACCCCTTTGTCAAGGTGTGAATTCACACGAAACGTTGGAACAGTGATGTATTAAATACACAGTAATTTTTTCAAAGTCCTGGAGTGACGCTGCTATTTGTCTTAGTATATATATATATACATATAGATTGATTGATTGATAGATAGATAGATAGATAGATAGATAGATAGATAGATAGATAGATAGATAGATATACAGTGTTATTCCATAGTAGTTGGCCTCTTGGGGGATCGCTGTAGCACTCTACAAACCATACCAAGAATGTGTTATATGCGGCCTCCCCGTTCTTTCTTACACCACATCCCAGAGAGTATCAATACCTACAAAGAGAAAGCCACACTTTTATGTGTGATTTAATTCTAATGATTCAGAGTCGCCAATATTACTGTTATGTTTATTTTATGTTTACTTCTAGCCTTAGAGTTTCTGAATATTGATATCTCCGCTGCAACAAGGAACTACTGGCTGACCACAGGTAATTTTAATTGATTTAAGTGTATTTACGTTCAGACTATATTTATTTATTTATTTATTTATGTACTTATGTATTAATAAAATTAATCTTAACCAATTGTGTCAGATGAGGGGGTCTGTTCACGGATGGGAATGTGATGCTGAGTCTCCTGGAATAAAGGACTCATCAGTGCAACGATGACCTGCCTATGTCAGTCAGTTTGTCCAGTGGAGACCCATTTACTCATTGGCCTTTTACCCTTGGTATATGTGCTAGTGGTCAAAGCTCCAGTTCTATGTTTTCTTCATAACTGGGGACACATTAGCAGGCAGGTGAAGTGTGTGTGGGGGGCTAGAATGCAGAACAGACACTGTATGTCCACTCACCCAACAATTCAAATGGAAAGCGGTTAAGATACCACCAGTCGGGATCCCGGTGGTTACAATACCGACATCAAAATCCCAACAGGCGGTGATATGCCGCTGCCGGAATACCGACGACACAGGCTATTCTCCCTCTGTAGGGAGAATAGAGGGAGAATATAACCTGTGCGAGCGCAGCGAGCCACCGTGCCTGCAGCGTGGTGAGCACAGCGTGGCATTCTGGCGAACGGGATCCCGCTGTTGGGATTATGACAGCTGGCTTCCCGTCCACCAGGGAATCGTATGTATTCAGTTCAAACCGCTGATGACTTGCTAGCAGTGGGATCCGTGCATAGATGGCATAATACAGCCACATATACAACATAGGTATATAGATCTAATATGTCTAGGCAGACAGTTAATAGGTTGACAACCTATGGTCAACATGCATTAGGTCTACAGGTACAAAAGATCAACAGGGTGAAATGGTCGACACACAAAAAATGGTCGACGAAAGTTTTGTTTTGTTTTTAACACAAACTATATGTATACCATGTTATGTGACCACCATCAGTACAAACGTGTACCCTTGCAGGCGCGCTTCGCTCACCGCACTTCAGGTTACTATTCCCAATTGATGTCCAAGTGGATAGTAAATCGAGCAAATGTTGGGAAAACATTTAAAAAATCCACAAAAAATGTGTTGGCCTTTTGTGTGTTGACTATTGTCATGTCAACCTTAAGCACTGTTGACCTTTTGTTCCTGTCGACTCAAAATGCATCGCAACCATATTGTGTCAACCTATTGATGTCGACCACAACATTGTCAATCAATCATCCGGATACCGTGCTAGATACATTCAACTACAGAGTGTATCTAACGGTTAGTGATTATATTTACGAAAACGATATTTAGAGATAGATCAAAAACTCAGCATGCGTCATCACCTTCCAAACCTGCACCCTGTTAATGTTGACACAAAGCTGACATCTCGTAAATACAGTATTTATACAATAGACGCAACCCTAAATATGACGCATCTCAAAGGGGCTTGCATATCGTGTATCTGTACTGGAATGGTGCGAAAAGAGCAGAGTGAGGGTCTCATCTGAGTTTCTGTATCAGGTGAATGTGCCGCCAAGAAGACGCTTCCACTTTGCCTGGGCCTAGGAGGGGGTGGGGGACCTGTATTGGCCCCTGTACCACAGTAGTCCCACCCCACGCTATAGCCACGATGCCTTGTGCACACACAAATTAATTGGTTTTTAGATTTTCAATAAAGTAAAGCGGAAGGTTAAATTAGCTGCAGGCATCACACAGAACAATAACGCTATTTGCTGCACGTTCCTCTTATGTTACTGTAATAGATAAGTACTGTAAACATATAAAATACCTACAGTATACCGCAGTCTTACCAACATGTGACCCACGTGCAAATCCTTGGCCCTCATCCTGTAAGCATTCTCTGCTGTATTTGCTGTAAGATTACTGCACTTCAGAGTCTCTTCACATTTTGCAAGCGGGAAGCATTTTATTTCTCACATTGCGTAACTACACTGAATGCCAACAGTAACGTTACGCTGCCCTGGCAACCGGATGACCAGAGCTGACAGAAGACAAATTCTGACTAAACTACATATAAATTGCACCTAGTTCACTTTATTTTGAGCTGAAGTGTTATAAGATGTGAATGATAGTTGGCATGGGAGAGAGACCTTGGGGAGACGATCGGACTGGAGGAATGGGTTAAAATTCGGCAATCCGCTGCTACTGCCTCAATTTGTCTCAGGACTTGAGAAAACACTTTTAAGCGCCTATACCGATGGTACTTGGTACCTTCCCGCCTTAGAGCTATATATCCTTTGTCATCGGATAGATGCTGGAGAGGATGTGGAGATGAGGGCACCCTGTTACATATATGGTGGAGCTGCCCTAAGATAAAACGTTTCTGGGTCACGGTACATCGTCTAATCTCTTCTATTACGGGCTTCACACTCCCAACTTGCCTTTCTTTCTCCATTCTCTCACACCCGGGGGGTAATTCCAAGTTGATCGCAGCAGGAATTTTTTTAGCAGTTGGGCAAAACCATGTGCACTGCAGGGGAGGCAGATATAACATGTGCAGAAAGAGTTAGATTTGGGTGGGTTATTTTATTTCTGTGCAGGGTAAATGCTGGCTGCTTTATTTTTACACTGCAAATTAGATTGCAGATTGAACACACCACACCCAAATCTAACTCTCTCTGCAAATGTTATATCTGCCTCCCCTGCAGTGCACATGGTTTTGCCCAATTGCTAAAAAATGTCTTGCTGCGATCAACTTGGAATTACCCCCCCTATAATACCTCAGCTCTCATTAGACAGATTAGATTTTAAATGCTGCTAATTGTACTATTGCAGCTAATTGGAAGAAGCTGGACTCCCCCTCTTCCTCTGCCTTACACGCCTCAGCTTGGCACACCTATCACCTTGAGCATGTCACTAGTTACCTGCATGAAAGTCCACATAAATTTGTACACATCCGGTCTCCTTGTATATCTTACCACGGCACTAGCACTCGTAACCATTAGACCGCCATCATGCACAGTGGCACCAGCAGGTTCCCCCCCCCCCCCCCCCCCTTTTTCCTTCCCTTTTCCGGACCCCTAACTTTCCTTCCTTACCTTTCTCTCCCTCTCTTCCCCCTCCCTCCCCTCTCCCCCATCTTACCAAAAATGATAGGTATCTGATATGTTTTCTTAATTCTTGTCGATTCTCAGTATTCACTACATACATTGTTTTGTATCCTTTTTGGTTTCAGTCATTGGCTTGTTACACATAAAAATGTCATCTTTCTTATGCAATACCTCAATAAATAAAAAAATATGTGAATGATAAACTATTTATTTTTATAGTTCTTTAACCATATTATTTACTTATCATTTCTCCAATTGAATGGATAGATTATGCAAGTGAATAAATCACCAGAGAATTAGGGGGACATGTACTAAGCAGTGATAAAAGTGGAGAAGTGAACCAGTGGAGAAGTTGCCCATGACAACCAATCAGCTGCTCTACAAATTATAAATGTTACATCAATGGTTTTTGGTTGCCATGGGCAACTTCTCCACTGGCTCACTTCTCCACTTTATCACTGCTTAGTACATGTCCCCGTTAGTCCACTGATTTTAGCAATCTAGAATAGCAAAGTATCTCTTTAGAAGGGATCTGACAAAATGCGTTACAGGAAAGGTAATCGCACCTTTGGTCTATACATGGTACAGGCAGTCAGTCTGCCGGCTGTACGGGTATTTATGAGAATGTAGTCTACCAATTGCCTATCAGATAGTACAGATCACTTTGTAACGAAACACCTAGGGCTCCATTTAGAGTTTAGATAGTGTTGCACATATCTTCCACTTGTATCCAGGTGAGGTGAGCCAGCGGTCTAGTGTACGTTCAGTACGGTTAGAATGTGCACAGTGTGATCTTTAGAGATGTGTCCGACTTCTCAAGGACTATTTATCATTCAGAAGTTCATGCAGAAATTGCTGTCTTTGCCTGATTTTGTTAACTATTATTATTGGGGCGTCAGACGGGGCCATTATAGTACTGTTGTAATACAAGAGATATCGTGGATATTTCCTGTGTTAATTAAGAATTGCAGAACAACGCCGTTCCCATAATCCTCTATAGGCATGGTGATGTAGTCCAATTTTCCAAGCTCTGAAAAACTTAGATTTTTTGTAACTTGGCCCTGATCGATAACGGCATCATCTATAGATGGCATTAGCCACTGTAGCCTATAAGCCATCATAACAGCTACAAGGTGAGAAGGTGACCCACAGATCTGGTGCACCACAGATCTGATGCAGTATTATGTGTTGATTGTAACACAATCATTTTTGCATTGGATGCAACCCAAAATACATCCATAGAACCACTCTTAACGCTAAATGAAACCTATAGCATCCCTTTGAATTTTGCTGCTTTATACATTCAGTTGAGCGTCATACAACAGTGATGTCACTAGATCTTAGCGAATTGATTGCCGTCATTCTCATGAACATCAGTGAATGCAAATCCTCTGCCTCCAACAGCCGACATTTGATATAAGATCTCAAACTACCACTTCTTGTGACCAATCCTAGGGCTCCGATAGAAGCGGTCGCTGCTTTTCCTCACGCCAGGCTCTGCTGTGCTTCACCCGCGACTTGTTTGTGTGTTTAACCAATTCCAGTGCAGTTCAAGTCACAGCCCAGTTTCTCTAGTACACTGAGGGGTAAATTTACTAAGATGGGAGTTCTATTTACGATGGGATGTTACCCATAGCAACCAATCAGATTCTACTTCTCGTGTATCTAGCACCTTCTAGAAGATAATAACTGGATTCTGATTGGTTGCTATGGGCAACATCCCATCTTAAACAGAACTCCCATCCTAGTAAATGTACCCCTGTAAGTGGCTGTATGCTGCCTCTGCAGTATGAATCAGATGAAGAAGTTATATACAAATATACGATACGCTATTCCTATCACACTGCCTCATTCGCTCCAGGCATCTCGGTGTATGGGCGGCCAGTAAGTGAGGACACATCTGTATTGTAATGTAAAAAGGAAAATATATTAAATGATGTCCAAAACCTTGATTGCAAATACAAAAAAGACCAATACCATGTGCAGAAATAGATTTGTTTTATTACACACAATTGAACATTGCATCCCCAGTGATTTTTGCTAAATTACATCTCATCAAAATGGCCTCAGACAAAATAATTTATTACCTAATCTCTATGTCATCGATTTCTGTTCTATAACTTCAGTGATCCCAAGGTGTAATAAAATGATCAGGCTGCAATTGTGATAAACTGCTCCTCAATGCTCAGACTCTAATATTTGTGTGAAGGTGCAGACTTGTGATAAAGTAAACAACATTGCTCATATTGAGCTTCCTGAGCGACTATATTGCCCAGTGTGTATAGTGCGGTCAATGAACGATGCGCGGCCCCGCACATCGCTAACTATCGCACAGTGATGTCAGCCGCAGACAGTCCGTGCATGCAGCTCATGGACGATAGTCCAAACTAAGTTGAAAGCACAGCCGAGGGAGGGTGACGATGAACGTTGCGTGGGGCCGCGTATCGTTCATTGGGCCTAATTCAGACCTGTTTGCTTGCTAGGCATTTTCTGCAGTCCTGCGTTCGCATAGTCGCTGCCCATAGGGGAGTGTATTTTCACTTTGCAAACGCATGTGTAGCAGAGCTGTACAAACAGATTTTATGCGTAGCCCAGGACTTACTCAGCCACTGCAAACACTTCATCCTGTCCGTGACCGGAATTGATGTCGGGAACCTTCACTGCAAACGCTTGGACACGCCTGCGTTTTGACAGCCACTCCCAGAAAACGATCAGTTGACACCCACAAATGGCTTCTTCCTGTCAATCTCCTTGCTAACGCCCGTGTGTATGGATTCTTCGCACAAACCCATTGCTGAGCGGCGATCCGCTTTTTACCCATGCAACACGCCCGCGCATTGTGGTGCATGCGCAATTTAGTCCTGATTGCCCGCTGTATGAAAACGCAGCCTAGAGATCAGGTCTGAATTAAGTCCCTTGTCTGCAGCATACACACTGGGCGATATAGTAAACAACGTCGCTTAGGAAGCATCAAATGAGCAACGTCATTTACTTTATCGGCACCTTTAGAGGTACTGTGTTCTTATCATCTATCAAATGTAATAGGCATCTCTTTGGATCAGTACTAAAAGCTTTAGAGTATGCTTGATTTTAATATTACACTACCTCCACCATATAAAATAAATATGCAGTTGTGTATATGAATATGGTCAATAACCCTGTGCAATACTATAACAGAGATGTCAGATATGAGTTCTAAGTGTCTATCTCTTCTACAGTGATACAGGGTGTTGATAGTCAGTTATTGGGGGTAAACAACCAAAGCTTTGCACAACAGATGGAAGAGAGACTGGCCACTCTGTTTCAACTTTCTGGTCAACAGTCAAGAAGATTTAGAAGAGCAACTACTGTAGGAAGTTACACTGTGCAGGTTGGTAAAGACATTTTGGATATTAAGCAGCAGCTTTAGTGACTTGTTGATTCAAAACTGACTTTAAATGATAAATGATAACATGACAAAACATCAATAGTCACATGGAATGACAACAATTGAAATGGAATCATAATATATATTTTGAAAAGTAACAGCCTGCGGGCATATTAATAACAACATCTCAGTCCATGAGATTATCCAAAAAGTTCTATTCTATCCAACTGGCATTAATAGGTGTTACCAAAAATAGGTAATTTTACACACCATATACTGAGTCATGGAGGCCTACTGCAGTAGACATAGAGTGTATATCCCTGCCCGTGTGACAATGTCTTGTTTTGCAGATGGTGAAAATGCAGCGCTTGACAGGTGCTAATAATCTGGCTGAGTTAACGTACTATGCTGAGAAAAATGGGCAGCCAATACTGGGCACAGCTGCTGCCAAGCAACTTAGTACCATTGACCAGCAGACCATGGCCTTGACCCTTGGATATATTGTTCGAATACAAGCAAATCGTAAGTACCTGTTACTTATAATACAACGATTGCCAAGCTAACTTACAGTAGCAGCCAATACAAATTGCTGAATGCAAGAGCCAGGTTAGTGGATGGCAGAGTAGGCAGCAGTAGGTAAAGTCGTAGTCGTTGGTTATAATAGTCCAAGTGAGATATGATGAGGTTGTGTAACCTAAGTGAGATATGACAAAGCTGTGTAACCTAAGGGAGATATGACGAGGCTCTGTAACCTAAGTGAGATATGACGAGGCTGTGTAACCTAAGTGAGATATGATGAGGCAGTGTAACCTAAGTGAGATATGATGAGGTTGTGTAACCTAAGTGAGATATGATGAGGCTCTGTAACCTAAGTGAGATATGACGATGCTCTGTAACCTAAGTGAGATATGATGAGGCTGTGTAACCTAAGTGAGATATGATGAGGCTCTGTAACCTAAGTGAGATATGACGAGGCTGTGTAACCTAAGTGAGATATGATGAGGCTGTGTAACCTAAGTGAGATATGATGAGGCTGTGTAACCTAAGTGAGATATGATGAGGCAGTGTAACCTAAGTGAGATATGATGAGGTTGTGTAACCTAAGTGAGATATGACGAGGCTGTGTAACCTAAGTGAGATATGACGATGCTCTGTAACCTAAGTGATATATAATAAGGTTCTGTAACCTAAGTGAGAAATGATGAGGTTGTGTAACCTAAGTGAGATATGATGAGGCTGTGTAACCTAAGTGAGATATGATGAGGTTGTGTAACCTAAGTGAGATATGACGAGGCTGTGTAACCTAAGTGAGATATGACGATGCTCTGTAACCTAAGTGAGATATGATGAGGTTGTGTAACCTAAGTGAGATATGATGAGGCTGTGTAACCTAACTGAGATATGACGAGGCTGTGTAACCTAAGTGAGATATGATGAGGCTGTGTAACCTAAGTGAGATATGACGAGGCTGTGTAACCTAAGTGAGATATGACGAGGCTGTGTAACCTAAGTGAGATATGATGAGGTTGTGTAACCTAAGTGAGATATGACGAGGCTGTGTAACCTAAGTGAGATATGATGAGGTTGTGTAACCTAAGTGAGATATGACGAGGCTGTGTAACCTAAGTGAGATATGACGAGGCTGTGTAACCTAAGTGAGATATGATGAGGTTGTGTAACCTAAGTGAGAGATGACGAGGCTGTGTAACCTAAGTGAGATATGACGATGCTCTGTAACCAAAGTGAGATATGATGAGGTTGTGTAACCTAAGTGAGATATGACGAGGCTGTGTAACCTAAGTGAGATATGACGATGCTCTGTAACCTAAGTGAGATATGATGAGGTTGTGTAACCTAAGTGAGATATGACGAGGCTGTGTAACCTAAGTGAGATATGATGAGGTTGTGTAACCTAAGTGAGATATGACGAGGCTGTGTAACCTAAGTGAGATATGATGAGGCTGTGTAACCTAAGTGAGATATGATGAGGTTGTGTAACCTAAGTGAGATATGACGAGGCTGTGTAACCTAAGTGAGATATGACGATGCTCTGTAACCTAAGTGAGATATGATGAGGTTGTGTAACCTAAGTGAGATATGACAAGGCTGTGTAACCTAAGTGAGATATGATGAGGTTGTGTAACCTAAGTGAGATATGACGAGGCTGTGTAACCTAAGTGAGATATGATGAGGTTGTGTAACCTAAGTGAGATATGACGAGGCTGTGTAACCTAAGTGAGATATGACGAGGCTGTGTAACCTAAGTGAGATATGATGAGGTTGTGTAACCTAAGTGAGATATGATGAGGTTGTGTAACCTAAGTGAGATATGACGAGGCTCTGTAACCTAAGTGAGATATGATGAGGTTGTGTAACCTAAGTGAGATATGATGAGGCTGTGTAACCTAAGTGAGATATGATGAGGTTCTATAACCTAAGTGAGATATGATGAGGCTCTGCAACCTAAGTGAGATATGACGAGGCTGTGTAACCTAAGTGAGATATGACGAGGCTGTGTAACCTAAGTGAGATATGATGAGGCTGTGTAACCTAAGTGAGATATGACGAGGCTCTGTAACCTAAGTGAGATATAATGAGGTTCTGTAACCTAAGTGAGATATGATGAGGCTCTGTAACCTAAGTGAGATATTATGAGGCTGTGTAACCTAAGTGAAATATGATGAGGCTGTGTAACCTACAGTAAGTGAGATGTGACGAAGTTGTGTAACCTAAGTGAGATATGACGAGGCTGTGTAACCTAAGTGAGATATGACGAGGCTCTGTAACCTAAGTGAGTTATGATGAGGCTGTGTAACCTAAGTGAGATATGACGAGGCTCTGTAACCTAAGTGAGATATGATGAGGCTGTGTAACCTAAGTGAGATATGACGAGGCTCTGTAACCTAAGTGAGTTATGATGAGGCTGTGTAACCTAAGTGAGATATGACGAGGCTCTGTAACCTAAGTGAGATATGATGAGGCTGTGTAACCTAAGTGAGATATGACGAGGCTCTGTAACCTAAGTGAGATATGAAGAGGCTCTGTAACCTAAGTGAGATATGACAAGGCTGTGTAACCTAAGTGAGATAAGACGAGGCTCTGTAACCTATGTGAGATATGACGAGGCTGTGTAACCTACGTGAGATGTGATGAGGCTGTGTAACCTAAGTGAGATATGACGAGGCTGTGTAACCTAAGTGAGATATGACGAGGCTGTGTAACCTAAATGAGATATGAGGAGGCTGTGTAACCTAAGTGAGATATGACGAGGCTGTGTAACCTAAGTGAGATATGACGAGGCTGTGTAACCTAAGTGAGATATGATGAGGCTGTGTAACCTAAGTGAGATATGACGAGGCTGTGTAACCTAAGTGCGATATGACGAGGCTGTGTAACCTAAGTGAGATATGATGAGGCTGTGTAACCTAAGTGAGATATGACGAGGCTGTGTAACCTAAGTGAGATATGACGAGGCTGTGTAACCTAAATGAGATATGGGGAGGCTCTGTAACCTAAGTGAGATATGACGAGGCTGTGTAACCTAAGTGAGATGTGATGAGGCTGTGTAACCTAAGTGAGATATGACGAGGCTGTGTAACCTAAGTGAGATATGACGAGGCTGTGTAACCTAAGTGAGATATGACGAGGCTGTGTAACCTAAGTGAGATATGACGAGGCTGTGTAACCTAAGTGAGATATGATGAGGCTGTGTAACCTAAGTGAGATATGACGAGGCTGTGTAACCTAAGTGAGATATGATGAGGCTGTGTAACCTAAGTGAGATATGATGAGGCTGTGTAACCTAAGTGAGATATGATGAGGCTCTGTAACCTAAGTGAGATATGACGAGGCTGTGTAACCTAAGTGAGATATGACGAGGCTGTGTAACCTAAGTGAGATATGACGAGGCTGTGTAACCTAAGTGAGATATGACGAGGCTGTGTAACCTAAGTGAGATATGATGAGGCTGTGTAACCTAAGTGAGATATGATGAGGCTGTGTAACCTAAGTGAGATATAACGAGGCTGTGTAACCTAAGTGAGATATGATGAGGCTGTGTAACCTGAGATATGATGAGGCTGTGTAACCTAAGTGAGATATGACGAGGCTGTGTAACCTAAGTGAGATATGATGAGGCTGTGTAACCTAAGTGAGATATGATGAGGCTGTGTAACCTAAGTGAGATATAATGAGGCTGTGTAACCTGAGATATGATGAGGCTGTGTAACCTAAGTGAGATATGACGAGGCTACAGTAACAGTCTGCCCTGCCTTTGTATGTCTGACTAAGGTTTTGGTAATATTTCTTCATATTTAGGGTTTTAAAAGGGTTATACTTGTAAAATACAGTTAATTATAGAAGCTTAACAATCAATATCTAACAAGTTTAATAAACAATATTCATTACCATGTGATGTGCTGTGCTAATGTCTTTCTCTATGTGCCAAAATCCTTTGTCACCGCACCTCTATCTTTGAGTACATACCTTGGGTGTAGTATTGAAGATCTACGCCAGGGGTGGCCAACCAGTCAGAGGTAATGAGCCCCAAATATCTGTAGTCAAGTTAAAGAGTCACTATCGTGCTCGTGCCTTCGGTGCGCACACAAAAATGGGGCATGACCTAGATGTTTGCAGGAGCATGACCGTGTGTAACCCCCCCCCCCATGTTGTTAATAACGTTTGTTTTAAAATGTACATACATACAGTACTCCTCAGTGGGGGTGCCTGGCTTACTATGCCGAGGTCCATGATGTCAGAGTCTCCCAGGCACCCCCCCAGATGTCTAACTCTCAGCTCATTCTTCTCTCTCTCTAAGCTGTTGTGCAAAATCCACCAAACAATCTCTGGATAATCGCTGCCGTGTTGGCTCCAATAGCTGTTGTCACGGTCATCATCATTATCATTACTGCTGTGCTCTGCCGGAAGAACAAAAGTGATTTTAAGACAGATAACATGAGCAACATTCCCCCAAGAACCAAGGTAAGATGTCCTCTACTCCTGGAAGCTCTGGATGGGTACAAAAGAATGATATTTTGTTTGCACCATTGTTGCCCAAATTCAGAGTTGATATCTGACTTCTCAATTTATATGTGAAGCGTGGGTGATCCTGTATATCAGGGCTGTGAAGTCGGAGTCTGTGGCACTACTGAGATGTAACTTACAGCGTAGAGGTCTATTTTCCAGCTGAAACCCATGAAGAAGAGGCTGTTTCCGAATTGGTTTAGGCACATTTTAGTATTGGGACTATTTAAGAAATGGAACCACTGGCCTAACACATATCCGAGATATCTTCTGTATTAGGCAGACTGGCACTGATTATCACAGTCCACATATTTCTCATTGGTGACTATGATCTGCACCTTGGTCCCAAGCAGTTATGTCTTATGGAAAGAGGATTGCCAGTGAGGGATTTTCTGATCCCTTTCCAGCAGTCCACATGCTCCTCCCCTTTCTCCTGTCACTCATTTTTTAATGGGCGAACATGCAAAGTGAGAGAGTTGGATTCAGATCCGTGCATAAATCGATAGAGTAAGCTTTCAATCTGCTATACACCAGGATAGGCTTTTATTGGAGCCGCCGTCCTGGTATGTGTTTTAGTGATAGGCAGCCATGGTACTATAATGTCTCATCGCTGCCATATGTGTGCTTTTGCATATGAATGGGATTTATAGTTCTTTATCTCACAGTCATATACTAGTTACATTTATTACCACTTCTGAAAATAATTTAATTTTATTTCATTTTTCGCTTATTTTTCACCACTTTTTAAATAATACATCTTTTTAATCTACTATTGCATATATTTTTATTGTACATTAAATATGTTCATGTTTACTTAATGTTAACAAATATATATCTGCTTTTTCCAGTACAGTGTGTACTTCGCCATTTTCCTGAAGTGGACACACCAAATTCATATATTTATAGGAATGCATTAAGCCCCCGTTATATACATATTTCTGTAATTTCCACTTTTTCTCTGCAGCTTTGGTTCCCAATTCCTTGTACTCTGTTATTATTTATGTCATGTGTATCAGCGTCTGAGTGGCCTCCCCTCACCTCCCGCTCTGAGGTCCTGGAGTCCGAGCAGGACAGCATGCAGACTCTCTGTACTCAGTGTCAGGTCCAGCTGTGTGGAAAGGATTCCAGTCAGCTGCAATTGCCACGTGTCCGCAGAGATAGGATTAGGATTCAGAATACCATGGTCCCAGCGCAGTGGCAAGCCTACAATAGGTAGAGGGTGTGCGGTGCACATGGACCCTTGCGACAAGGGGAGCCCCACAATGTACAGCATGCTGCACCCATGGTAATTAATGACCCCCCCCTCCCCACAATGTACAGCATGCTGCACCCATAGTAATGACCCCCCCCCCCCCCCCCCCCCCATTATAACAGGGATTTCTTTGTAATACGGCACTAGTGGCATATTTTTTAAGAATTCTCTGGAAATATGATTCCAGACCATATTTCTGAACGTATTGTAAGAAATATGTCCCATGTGCCACTATGATGGAGTCTTTGCTATTTTCTGTGCGAGTGTGATGTTTTTAACGGCGAGCGGCCCATGGTGAGTCTGCACCCCTTTAACAATAAAATGGGAATTTTCTTATAGCAAGCAGCTAATTAGAAGCTGCTAGCCTGTGCTGCCAATAGTTGTCTCATCATAGGGCTGCACCAGCCTTCCAATACCCAAAGCATACCTCCCAAGGGTTGGGTATGTGTGACCGGCGTTGACCATACCGACGCTTCGAGAAGGTCGGCGCATACACGAGGTGGGGGTGGGGGGGTGCGCAACTAAGCCCCTTGCGGGTTATATTTCCCACTCTATGGGTGTCGTGGACACCCACGAGTGGGAATAGTCCCTGTTAGTCGGCATGGCGACTATTGGGATTATTAGGGGTGTGTTCCCAGCGTTGGTGTTGTGAGACCGCCGGTCACACAACTACATCCCCCTCTTAACATGACCCTTTCCAGGAGGGACAGAATGCTCTGCTCCTGGACTTACCTCTTAATTTATAATGGCCATCACCTGTGCTGAAACACCTTTCTTATCCATTTACCTGTTCAAAAAAGGTGCCAGCAATCATAAATTAAGAGAAAAGTCCAGGAGCAGAGCATAGTGGCGCAGATGTATTAACCTGGAGAAGGTATAAGGAAGTGATAAACCAGTGATAAGTGCAAGGTGATAAAGTTCCAGGGATGGGGAACCTTCGGCCCTCCAGCTGTTGTTGAACTACACATACCAGCATGCCTTGCTACAGTTTTGCTATTTGGCCATGCTAAAACTGTTGCAGGGCATGCTGGGATGTGTAGTTCAACAACAGCTGGAGGGCCGAAGGTTCCCCATCCCTGTGATAAACGCACCAGCCAATCAGCTCCAATATGCAAATTGGCAGTTAGGAGCTGACTGGCTGGTGCGTTTATCACCTTGCACTTATCACTGGTTTATCACTTACTTATGCCTTCTCCAGGTTAATACATCTGCCCCTCTGTCCCTTCTGGAGAGGGTCATGTTGGGAGTAGGGAAGCCAATCCCGGGCCATTTTTTCAACCCGGGTATCGGGATTGGCTTTTAAGTGTGTGGCCGCCCCCTTACCCCACCCCGCCCCGCACACATTACTAACCGTATACCGCGGTGCGGGCGGGTGGGGATCTCCTCCTGCACTCACTCAGTGCTCGGCTGACGGCACAGCGTGACCTCATGCTGCGCAGGGGGAGCCGGAAGGAGGAAGCTAGGCAGCGTCTGAGAGTCCTGTGGACGCTCAACGCTGATCCCTCAATCCCCGGGATTGGACCTTCCAATCCCGGGATTGAATCCAGGCCGTTTTTGGCCCTAAATCCCGGGATCCCGCCGATCCCGGGATTGGCCACCATAGTTGGGAGGTATGCCAAAAAGATTATCCTCCTAAAAGGATACACTTTTAATAAAGGGGGAGATATACTTAGACTTGGAGAGTGATAAAGTGGAGAGAAAGTACCAGCTAATCAGCTCCATACAGCAATTTTTCAAACACAGCCTGTAACGTGACAGTTAGGAGCTGATTGGCTGTAACTTTGTCTCCGCCCACTGTATCACTCTCCAATATTTGGTGTGAAACGTGGGTCATTCCAATGTCAGTACAATTTAAACAGATCAGCTCTCCCTGTTCCACCAGCATCGAGATTACACAATGAACTCCATGGAGTCACCGTCTGTTGTCTGGCAGTGTTTTGGTTACTGTCTTTCTCACAGCGAATCTGCTGTACTTCTGCATCATGCGTTATTAGTGTTTGAGATATTGATTTCAAGTTTATATTACATCAAGCAATTCATTTTCATAATGCATTCAGGGAGCCTTGGTTTGGCAAAGAACACTTCCTTCTCTTGAAGTACATTTTTTATTGATGGAGCATGTGTTGACAGATTGTTATTTATGGTTTATTGCCTAGTACAGCCAAATAGCCTGCTTTATTATCTCCTGCAGTCTTCGGAAAGCACGCTGACAACATTTTAGCCTTTGCCTAAAGAGCACCTGTTACCTAGTGGACTAATATTTCTTGAGAATTCAGAATAACGACCCACCATGCAATAACTTGAATATTGGTTATGCGTAGGGAGGCCAATCCCGGGATTTAGTCCCGAAAATGGCCGGGATTCAGTCCCGGGATTGGAAGCGCCAATCCTGAGGATTGAGGGACCAGCGTTGAGTCTCCTTAGGACGCTCAGACGCTGCCCGGCTCCCTCTTACCGGCTCCCCCGTGCAGCGTGACGTGCAGTCACAGGTCACGTTGCGCCGTCAACTGCCGCCGGCAGCCGCCGAGGGATTGAAGATGATATGTCCTACCCACCTACCCCAGATGTATGGTGAGGGGCTAAGGCCACATAGGTAAAAGTCAATCCCAGGTATCCCGGGATTGACCATTTTTCAATCCCGATACCCGGTTACGCTGAATTCTCATGACATTGGTTTCATTTACAAATAGACTATCTCCAGTATTTATTGCATGCCGTGATCATTAAACATCAATCCTGTACATCTAACAGCTTCTAAGGGGAAGCAGATAGCATACCGCTACTCATGATCCCGGCTGTCACAGTACCGACGCCGGGATCCAGATTTGCTGGGAAATGCCGCCAGGAGACTTCTCTCCATCTGTGGGTGACCACGACACCTATAGAGGAGGAATATAACCTGTGCTGAGCGCAACAAGGCACCGTGCCCTCAAGGGGCTTACTAGCGCTCACCCCGCTGCCGGCATACTGACGGCCAGGATCCCAGTCACTGGTAATTTGTATGTATTCCCTCCTAAGATATAGTAGCAATACTCTTTATATCAGTAGTTCTAGCTAGGAGCACTATCAGCAAACATGGGGCACTCCTAAACCTGAGTAACAGCTTGCTCCTCATATTGCACTTGTGTACGCTTTCTTCCAGGGCATGTGCAGTGCAAAAACATGGTACATACGCTCTGTGCCAAAATCTAATGACTAGTTTATAAAAAAGTCCCCAATCCATGATCCAGTGCATTGCAGTCCTGTAATATTTGGTAACTAGTTTACAGCAGTTCTGGTCGCTCTCATTCTCCATGATGTACTTACCTTCTGCCCCGATGTACAGTATGCCCTACTTCTTGCTCAGTGCTTTAACCAAATTTACTAGGTAGCTCCCAGTTTTCTGATTTGTTCATAAGCAGGAAGTGGTGGGTAGTGCTTCCTGTCCGACACTAATAACATATCTTATTGTTGGGAGGTGTCTGTATGGAATCAGTATAATTTACCGGCGGAGGGATGCCGGCTGTCCATATCCCGACAGCAGCATCCTGCCCGCCAGAATGCCGGCATCGGGGCCAGCGCAAATGAGCGTGCTCACCACGTTGCGGGCTCGGTGGCTCACTGCACTAACCACAGGATCTATTTCAGTGCCGTGGACACCCATAGAGTGGGAATAGTCCTGTTTTGACGGGAATCCGGCTGGCGGCATTGTCGGTTGTCGAGATTCCGGCATCGGTGTTCTGAATGCTGGGATCCCGACATTCGACAAATTGAATGGATCGCTTCTGTATGATGTTACTAAAAGCATACATCAGTCTGGCAGTACAGTATAATCCTAGGTAGGTCCTGATCACCCTTCCACTACCATTATATCAGGGCTACTACACTGTTCCCCTAATGAATTTGCCTAATATTGCCCCTTTCTGTAGTAACACTCGTATATGTCTTGGACAAATCACGCTGATGAAACCTCTTGTTTTACCTCTTCAACAGCCAGTTCAAGGCTTCGATTATGCCAAACAGCACCTTGGACAACAAGGAGGCGATGAGGACGTTCTCCCTGTCACCCAGGAGACTGTGGTCCCATCTCTGAACTTGTCACAGGAAAGAGACAGCACGAAGGATGGGAGTACCGAAAAAATGCTCAAATCTTCTGACAACAGAAACAGGTTTGAACCTCAGCAATATTGTGTCTGCAAAATAGTTATTGAGAAGCTGTGAAAATGAGAGTAAATGAGGACAGTGCCCCCTATATGTCTCTAGTACATTGGGTTTTATATGTTGGACAGTTCAGTCTGTTTTGTGATGTTGAATAACTAAGTAAGCAAGTGAAAGCAAATTACTCCTAGATTATTATTTAAGTGCCACCAAATAAATAACTTATTTCACAGTATGTTCACTAGTGTCACACTGGTACTTCTGCCCACCCCCTTGCCCGACTCACCACTTGGTGATCTGTTGTTATAAACAAGTTTTTCTCCAATGCAGAAGATATAGTGGTTGGGCTATATACATAGGCAGCAGTGCTTTTTTTGGTCTCCCGAAAAATGTCTGCCTGATGCAAAACTCAGTCAGTAGTAAAGACATAACTTTATTTGGGAACGTTCCCTGAGCAGAGTTAACAAATCTGGAGTTTTACTAACATTCCACAGGCACAAGTATTTTAGTGATAGAGCCAGATTCCTGCATAGTGGATGCCTGTCCTCCATTCTGTATATGTGTCTGTATATCCACTGTGTGACTGTGGGAAACATGGGAGAGATGGGCAACACAGTAGGGACAGCACTTATTATGTCTTTGTATTTAACTTCATAGTATTAAAAAGCATCTAAAATTTGGATTAAAACTTATTTAACCCAGCAAAATTCTTTGGGGGCTAAGTAGTCATGGCCATTTAATTATATTTACCCATACTTATCTACTCTCATAGAAGGTCTTGATATTTGAGGTAATTCTCTGGACCCCTGGAAGAGTGGAAGTGTGCTGGATGGGGGGGGGGGGGGGGGGGGGGCGGGATAATATTGGAAATTGCTGATCCATAGGAAGAGATCAGGACCAATATGATGCAATTCGCATTTTAGCCCCGCACCATCCTGCTGAACCACGATTTTTGGCGGCATTGTCTTGACAGGGGTGGGGCCTAATGGCACAAAGAGCCCTCCTCTGGAGTGGTCATTCGCACCATACTTTCATTGTGTGTGTGTGTCTATGTTTCAGCGATAAATATGTAAACATGTAATATAAATATATACAGTATATATATATATATGTATATATACGTGTAATATAAATGTATGTGTAATATAAATATATACAGTATATGTCATATATGTATATATATAATATATATATATACATATACGTGTAATATAAATGTATATGTATAATATAAATATATACAGTATATATATATATATATATATATATATATTTTATAGGCTGCATTCATGCACATGTCAACTCAGCATGCACGTGAACCAGCTACAGTGACTTTATGCAGTTTGCGTATCTCATATTCTCCCAGATTTTCGTGTCTTATCTGATGTATACATATGTTTATGTACAGTAGAAAAACAGTGTACTCACACTACCCAGTAACCCAGTAATACCCACTACCCAGTGTACTCACACTACCCAGTGTAACCACACTAATGTGGCTATACAGTTTACGTGCCGAATCTGAGACACATCTAAGCAAACTGATAGACAGATGTGTGTGCTTGTGGGAGGGTAATTGCTACTATAGAAAGTAAATCCCCCACTCCCCTCCGAACGCTCCTGACATTTTCATTAGCAGTCGTAGAAAGGATGCCTAACACTTGTCTGTGTTGCTATGGTAATCTGTAGCCGGTCGCCTTGTGAAAACGGTTCCGTCATCAGCAACGAATCAGAAGAGGAGAGTTCAGACAGGAGCACTCCGCAGAAAGTTATTGCTCAGCACAGAGTGACAAAGGATGATGCTTGCAAGCGGAACGGTGAGATGGGAGCCATGCTATCTGCTCTGCAGCCACTACTGTATATCATCTCCTACAGATCTGCACACACAGCAGACATAGAGCAGACACAGAGTCTTAATTACACTGTCATTTTATTATAATTACCGCGTCCGTAGTGGGATCCGGTCTGAAGATCGACACTGTCTAGGTCGACAATGTTTAGGTCGACCACTATAGGTCGACAGTCACTAGGTCGACATGGATGGAAGGTCGACAGGGTTTCTAGGTCGACATGTGCTAGGTCGAAAGGTCTAAAGGTCGACATGAGTTTTTTAAAAAATGTTTCTTTTTTTGAATTTTTTCATACTTAACGATCCACGTGGACTACGATTGGAACGGTAATCTGTGCCGAGCGAAGCGGTAGCGGAGCGAAGGCACCATGCCCGAAGCATAGCGAGCCATGCGAGGGGACGCGGTGCACTAATTTGCGATCCCGGTCACTCTACGAAGAAAACGACACCCCAAAAAAAAAAAATCCTCATGTCGACCTTTAGACCTGTCGACCTAGCACATGTCGACCTAGAAACCCTGTCGACCTTCCATCCATGTCGACCTAGTGACTGTCGACCTATAGTGGTCGACCTACACATTGTCGACCTAGATACTGTCGATTTGATGAACCACACCCGTCCGTAGTGCAATGCAGATACACTTATTTTAATTATGACTACACATGTCCTATTAGACATAACATGTTATTTACATAATCATGTGGAAGACGTTTAAGTTTAAAGCTTGCATGCCATCTTTTCCCTGGCAGATGTACTGTACCTGCAGAGTGTGCCATTGGTTGGCTTGCCTAGCAGTGAATTGGCATAGGAGGGGCTAGATACTTCCTGCCCTGTATTTTATGGAGATAAAGATGCAGAAATTCTAGCAGGACCATTAGTATTGATTTGGTTATTCTGTGATTCATTTAACCACTTCATTCCCTTGTGCTGTTCCACTCTTCTCTTCTCCTAAACACAGATAAGCTTTGTATTGTGGGTGAGCATGGCAGAGAAGGAGTTATATATTATAGTTTTTTTTTTAAAGCTGCATTTGACGGCGTGCCACACACAGCTGTATTTACAGATTGTACAGCCATAGGCATTGTGAGTGAATAAGCCCTAATTTAGCTACTGCGCACCCACATACTAAGATCCGTCTACCCACCATCCCCTGCTCCTTTATGTTCTAGGAGAAATAATTGGCTGGAGAAGAGAACAAAGAAAATGTGCAATAGAAGAAAGTAAATACGATTGACGTTAACCCAGACATATAGCGGATTATTCAGAGTTGTTAGCAAACACAAAAAAGTTAGCAATTGGGCAAAACCATGTTGTACTGGGCAGTTGTAATTTGTGCAGAGAGATTTAGATTGGTTTCTGTGCATGGTAAATACTGGCTGCTGTATTTTTACAATGCAATTTAGATTTCATTTTGAAAACACCCTACCCAAATCTAACTTTTTCTGCACATGTTACATCTGCCCCCCCCTGCAGTGCACATAGGGGGTCATTCCGAGTTGTTCGCTCGGTAAATTTCTTCGCATCGCAGCGATTTTCCGCTTAGTGCGCATGCGCAATGTCCGCACTGCGACTGCGCCAAGTAAATTTGCTATGCAGTTAGGAATTTTACTCACGGTTTTTCTCTGACGTCCTAGTGGATGCTGGGAACTCCATAAGGACCATGGGGAATAGCGGCTCCGCAGGAGACTGGGCACAACTAAAAGAAAGCTTTTAGACTACCTGGTGTGCACTGGCTCCTCCCACTATGACCCTCCTCCAAGCCTCAGTTAGATTTCTGTGCCTGGCTGAGCTGGATGCACACTAGGGGCACTCCTGAGCTCTTAGAAAGAAAGTATATTTAGGTTTTTTATTTTACAGTGAGACCTGCTGGCAACAGGCTCACTGCATCGAGGGACTAAGGGGAGAAGAAGCGAACCTACCTGCTTGCAGCTAGCTTGGCTTCTTAGGCTACTGGACACCATTAGCTCCAGAGGGATCGACTGCATGGAACTGGCCTTGGTGTTCGTTCCCGGAGCCGCGCCGCCGTCCCCCTTACAGAGCCAGAAGCAAGAAGAGGTCCGGAAAATCGGCGGCAGAAGACATCAGTCTTCACCAAGGTAGCGCACAGCACTGCAGCTGTGCGCCATTGCTCCTCATACACACTTCACACTCCGGTCACTGAGGGTGCGGGGCGCTGGGGGGGGGGGGGGGGGCGCCCTGAGCAGCAATAAAAACACCTTGGCTGGCAAATATATCACAATATATAGCCCCAGAGGCTATATATGTGATAAATACCCCTGCCAGAATCCATAAAAAAGCGGGAGAAAAGTCAGCGAAAAAGGGGGCGGAGCTATCTCCCTCAGCACACTGGCGCCATTTTCTCTTCACAGTGCAGCTGGAAGACAGCTCCCCAGGCTCTCCCCTGTAGTTTGCA
Organism: Pseudophryne corroboree; assembly: GCF_028390025.1. Lineage (NCBI taxonomy): Eukaryota > Metazoa > Chordata > Amphibia > Anura > Myobatrachidae > Pseudophryne > Pseudophryne corroboree. The sequence continues at coordinate 90,390,770 of NC_086454.1, read as the reverse complement.
GGCTCAAAGGGTTAAAAAGAGAGGGGGGGCACTAAATTTAGGCGCAATATTGTATATACAAGCAGCTATTGGGAAAAATTCACTCAATATAGTGTTAATCCCTAAATTATATAGCGCTCTGGTGTGTGCTGGCATACTCTCTCTCTGTCTCCCCAAAGGGCTGTGTGGGGTCCTGTCCTCAGTCAGAGCATTCCCTGTGTGTGTGCGGTGTGTCGGTACAGCTGTGTCGACACGTTTGATGAGGAGGCTTATGTGGTGGCAGAGCAGATGCCGATAAATGTGATGTCGCCCCCTGTGGGGCCGACACCAGAGTGGATGGATAGGTGGAAGGTATAAACCGACAGTGTCAACTCCTTACATAAAAGACTGGATGACGTAACAGCTGTGGGACAGCCGGCTTCTCAACCGCGCCTGCCCAGGCGTCTCAAAGGCCATCAGGGGCTCAAAAACGCCCGCTCCCTCAGATGGCAGACACAGATGTCGACACGGAGTCTGACTCCAGTGTCGACGAGGTTGAGACATATACACAATCCACTAGGAACATCCGTTACATGATCCCGGCAATAAAAAATGTGTTACACATTTCTGACATTAACCCAAGTACAACTAAAAAAGGGTTTTATGTGTGGGGAGAAAAAGCAGGCAGTGTTTTGTTCCCCCATCAAATGAGTGAATGAAGTGTGAAAAAGCGTGGGTTCCCCCGATAAGAAACTGGTCATTTCTAAAAAGTTACTGATGGCGTACCCTTTCCTGCCAGAGGATAAGTTACGCTGGGAGATATCCCCTAGGGTGGATAAGGCGCTCACACGTTTGTCAAAAAAGGTGGCACTGCCGTCTTAGGATACGGCCACTTTGAAGGTACCTGCTGATAAAAGCAGGAGGCTATCCTGAAGTCTGTATTTACACACTCAGGTACTAGACTGAGACCTGCAGATAGTGCTGCTGCAGCGTGGTCTGTGACCCTGTCAAACAGGGATACTATTTTGCGAACATAAGAGCATATTAAAGACGTCGTCTTATATATGAGGGATGCACAGAGGGATATTTTGCCGGCTGGCATCCAGAATTAATGCAATGTCCATTCTGTCAGGAGGGTATTAGAGACCCGACACTGGACAGGTGATGCTGACTTTAAAAGGCACATAGAGCCTTATAAGGGTGAGGAATTGTTTGGGGATGGTCTCTGGGACCTCGTATCCACAGCAACAGCTGGGAAGCAAAACATTTTTTACCTCAGGTTTCCTCACAGCCTAAGAAAGCACTGTATTATCAGGTACAGTCCTTTCGGCTTCAGAAAAGCAAGCGGGTCAAAGGTGCTTCCTTTCTGCACAGAGACGAGGGAAGAGGGAAAAAGCTGCACCAGTCAGCCAGTTCCCAGAATCAAAATTCTTCCCCCGCTTCCTCTGAGTCCACCGCATGACGCAGGGGATCCACAGGCGTAGCCAGTTACGGTGGGGGGCCGCCTCAAAAATTTCAGCGATCACTGGGCTCGCTCACAGGTGGATCCCTGGATCCTTCAAGTAGTATCTCAGGGGTACAAGCTGGAATTCGAGGCGTCTCCCCCCGCCGTTTCCTCAAATCTGCCTTGCCGACAACTCCCTCAGGCAGGGAGGCTGTGCTAGAGGCAATTCACAAGCTGTATTCCCAGCAGGTGATAGTCAAGGTGCCCCTACTTCAACAAAGACGGGGTTACTATTCCACACTGTTTGTGGTACCGAAACCGGACGGTTCGGTGAGACCCATGTTAAATCTGAAATCCTTGAACACATACATAAAAAAATTCAAGTTCAAGATGGAATCGCTCAGGGCGGTTATTGCAAGCCTGGAGGAGGGGGATTACATGGTATCCCTGGACATCAAGGATGCTTACCTACATGTCCCCATTTACCATCCTCACCAGGAGTACCTCAGATTTGTGGTACAGGATTGCCATTACCAATTCCAAACACTGCCGTTTGGACTGTCCACGGCACCGAGGGTCTTTACCAAGGTAATGGCAGAAATTATGATACTCCTTCGAAAAAAGGGAGTTTTAATTATCCCGTACTTGGACGATCTCCTTATAAAGGCGAGGTCCAAGGAGCAGTTGTTGGTCGGAGTAGCACTATCTCGGGAAGTGCTACAACAGCACGGATGGATTCTATACATTCCAAAGTCACAGCTGGTTCCTACCACACGCCTACTGTTCCTGGGGATGGTTCTGGACACAGAACAGAAAAAAGTATTTCTCCCGCAGGAGAAAGCCAAGGAGCTGTCATCTCTAGTCAGAGACCTCCTGAAACCAAAACAGGTATCGGTGCATCACTGCACACGAGTCCTGGGAAAAATGATAGCTTCTTACGAAGCAGAATTCCATTCGGCAGGTTCCATGCAAGAACCTTTCAGTGGGACCTCTTGGACAAGTGGTCGGGATCGCATCTTCAGATGCATCGGCTGATAACCCTGTCTCCAAGGACCAGGGTATCTCTACTGTGGTGGCTGCAGAGTGCTCATCTTCAAGAGGGCCGCAGATTCGGCATACAGGACTAGGTCCTGGTAACCACGGATGCCAGCCTACGAGACTGGGGGACAGTCACACAGGGAAGAAATTTTCAAGGACTTTGGTCAAGTCAGGAGTCGTCCCTACACATAAATGTTCTGGAACTGAGGGCCATTTACAATGCCCTAAGTCTGGCAAGGCCTCTGCTTCAAAACCAGCCGGTACTGATCCGATCAGACAACATCACGGCGGTCGCCCATGTAAACCGACAGGGCGGCACAAGAAGCAGGATGGCGATGGCAGAAGCCACAAGGATTCTCCGATGGGCGGAAAATCACGTCTTAGCACTGTCAGCAGTGTTCATTCCGGGAGTGGACAACTGGGAAGCAGACTTCCTCAGCAGACACGACCTACACCCGGGAGAGTGGGGACTTCATCCAGAAGTCTTCCAACTGTTGGTAAACCGTTGGGAAAGGCCACAGGTGGACATGATGGCGTCCCGCCTAAACAAAAAACTAGATATTGCGCCAGGTCAAGGGACCCTCAGGCAATAGCTGTGGACGCTCTAGTGACACCGTGGGTGTACCAGTCGGTTTATGTATTCCCTCCTCTGCCTCTCATACCAAAGGTACTGAGAATAATAAGAAAACGAGGAGTAAGAACGATACTCGTGGTTCAGGATGGGCCAAGAAGAGCTTGGTACCCAGAACTTCAAGAAATGATAACTGAGGACCCATGGCCTCTACCGCTCAGACAGGATCTGCTACAGCAGGGGCCCTGTCTGTTCCAAGACTTACCGCGGCTGCGTTTGACGGCATGGCGGTTGAATTCCGGATCCTAAAGGAAAAGGGCATTCCGGAGGAAGTCATTCCTACGCTGATAAAAGCCAGGAAAGAAGTAACCGCAAACCATTATCACCGTATTTGGCGAAAATATGTTGCGTGGTGTGAGGCCAGGAAGGCCCCAACAGAGGAATTTCAGCTGGGTCGTTTTCTGCACTTCCTAAAGTCAGGAGTGACTATGGGCCTAAACTTGGGTTCCATTAAGGTCCAGATTTCGGCTCTGTCGATTTTCTTCCAGAAAGAACTGGCTTCACTGCCTGGAGTTCAGACATTTGTAAAGGGAGTGCTACATATTCAGCCCCCTTTTGTGCCTCCTGTGGCACCTTGGGATCTCAACGTGGTGTTGAGTTTCCTAAAATCACATTGGTTTGAGCCACTTAAAACTGTGGATTTGAAATATCTCACGTGGAAAGTGGTCATGTTATTGGCCTTGGCTTCGGCCAGGCGTGTGTCAGAATTGGCGGCTTTGTCATGTAAAAGCCCTTATCCGATTTTCCATATGGATAGGGCAGAATTGAGGACTCGTCCCCAGTTTCTCCCTAAGGTGGTATCAGCTTTTCACTTGAACCAACCTATTGTAGTGCCTGCGGCTACTAGGGACTTGGAAGATTCCAAGTTACTGGACGTAGTCAGGGCCTTAAAAATTTATATTTCCAGGACAGCTGGAGTCAGGAAAACTGACTCGCTTTTTATCCTGTAGGCACCCAACAAAATAGGTGCTCCTGCTTCTAAGCAGACTATTGCTCGCTGAATTTGTAGCACAATTCAGCTGGAGCATTCTGCGGCTGGATTGCCGCATCCTAAATCAGTAAAAGCCCATTCCACGAGGAAAGTGGGCTCATCTTGGGCGGCTGCCCGAGGGGTCTCGGCTTTACAACTTTGCCGAGCTGCAACTTGGTCAGGGGCAAACACGTTTGCAAAATTCTACAAATTTGATACCCTGGCTGAGGAGGACCTTGAGTTCTCTCATTCGGTGCTGCAGAGTCATCCGCACTCTCCCGCCCGTTTGGGAGCTTTGGTATAATCCCCATGGTCCTTACGGAGTTCCCAGCATCCACTAGGACGTCAGAGAAAATAAGATTTTACTCACCGGTAAATCTATTTCTCGTAGTCCGTAGTGGATGCTGGGCGCCCATCCCAAGTGCGGATTGTCTGCAATACTTGTATGTAGTTATTGCCTAACTAAGGGTTATTGTTGAGCCATCTGTTGAGAGGCTCAGTTATATTTCATACTGTTAACTGGGTATAGTATCACAAGTTATACGGTGTGATTGGTGTGGCTGGTATGAGTCTTACCCGGGATTCAAAATCCTTCCTTATTGTGTCAGCTCTTCCGGGCACAGTATCCTAACTGAGGCTTGGAGGAGGGTCATAGTGGGAGGAGCCAGTGCACACCAGGTAGTCTAAAAGCTTTCTTTTAGTTGTGCCCAGTCTCCTGCGGAGCCGCTATTCCCCATGGTCCTTACGGAGTTCCCAGCATCCACTACGGACTACGAGAAATAGATTTACCGGTGAGTAAAATCTTATTTTTCTTCGTTCTGGTGATCGTAATGTGATTGACAGGAAGTGGGTGTTTCTGGGCGGAAACTGGCCGTTTTATGGGTGTGTGCGAAAAAACGCTACAGTTTCTGGGAAAAACGCAGGAGTGGCTGGAGAAACGGAGGAGTGTCTGGGCGAACGCTGGGTGTGTTTGTGACGTCAAACCAGGAACGACAAGCACTAAACTGATCGCAGATGCCAAGTAAGTCTCGAGTTACTCTGAAACTGCACAGAGATGTCTTATCGCAATATTGCGAATCTTTCGTTCGCAATTTTGATAAGCTAAGATTCACTCCCAGTAGGCGGCGGCTTAGCGTGTGCAAAGCTGCTAAAAGCAGCTTGCGAGCGAACAACTCCGAATGACCCCCATGGTTTTGCCCAACTGCTAACTTGTTTGGTTTGCTAACAACTCTGAATAACCCCCATTGCTTATAAAAGCATAGTTGAACGAGGAAGTAAATGCACAGATGGAGAGTTGCACTGTAAGCATATGTACAGTCTATATCGGTGAAAATTATATGCCTGGAAATTATGCTTATATCCAACACTGCAGGGGCCACAGTTCCGTTGACATGCAGTCTCTGAACTTTGGGCATGATTCTGATTTGCAAGCAAAACAAAACCATGCTGCACTGCAGGTGGGGCAGATGTAAGATTTGGGTGGGGTGTGTTCAAACTGAAATCGAAATTGCAGTGTAAAAATAAAGCTAACATTTGTGGGCTGCATGCAGAAGCAGCCAGTATTTACCCTGCACATAAACAATATTAATGTATTTGCTTCCCTTGCAGTGCAACATGGTTTGTTCCAGACACAAAGGGGTAATTTACTAAGATGTGAGTTCTATTTAAGATGGGATGTTGCCCATAGCAACCAATCAGATTCTACTTCTCATTTATCTAGCACCTTCTAGAAGAGAATACCTGTCATCTGATTGGTTGTTATGGGCAACATCCCATCTTAAATAGAATTCCTATCTTAGTACATTTGGGTGTGGATCATTAGATCGACAGTGTCTAGGTCGTCAATGTTTAGGTCGACCACTATAGGTCGACAGTCACTAGGTCGACAGGGTTGGAAGGTCGACAGGGTTTCTAGGTTGACATGTGCTAGGTCGACAGGTCAAAAGGTCGACATGAGGGTTTTTTTGTTTTGTTTTTTGTGTCGTTTTCTTCGTAGAGTGACCTGGAACCCCAATTAGTGCACCGTGTCCCCTCGCATGGCTCGCTTCGCTCGCCATGCTTCGGGCAAGGTGCCTCGCTTCGCTCTGCACAGATTACCGTTCCAATCGTAGTCCACGTGGATCGTTAAGTATGAAAAAGTTCAAAAAAAAATTATTTTTTTTGAAAAACTCATGTCGACCTTTTGACCTGTCGACCTAGCACATGTCGACACCAGTTGCTGGTAGAAATGTACTTGAAGTGCGCACATTCTCTTGGTTCTGGCCCATGCACAGTGCAAAACATGCAAGCTTTGCTCCGCCACAAAGCGTACACATATGTTCACCTCAGTCCATATATCTGTTCTATTTTAATGATTCTTTAATTTACTGTTGTCCAATTGCTTCAATAATTTATAGAAGATTGTCCAAGTGTGGCCCCCGTAAGGACTGTTTTGTGGCCCCGAGCTTCTTTCAATACTCCATAGGCTTTGCTGGATAACATCCCTTTCTGAAAATGATTTGTCCCATGACTGTATGGTTATAGCAGTATCGTGGCTGTCTTCATGGAAATATTGGGACAGCACTGTCCTACATTATAGGGAACATGTATCAAACCTTTGAGAGAGACAAGACGAGTTGACCAATTAGCTTCTAGCTATCATTTATCTAAAACAGTCTATGAAAATAACCAAAGCTGATTTGTTGCTATGGGCAACTTCTCCACTTTACAGTATTGCTCTTGAAGGTTTGATACATCTCCCCCTAATACTTCTACACTCTTACAGTGCAATTATTTTCTTAATAAAATTATTTTTGAATAGAAACACTAATTTTTGTGGCTGCCAGTAGTCCAAAGTAATTGTATTATGTTTCATATTATGTAAGGCACATAACCCAACATTAAGGCATCTTGATTTTGTTTTCTTTAATATTCAGGTTTTTCAAAACAAAAAAGAAAAATTGGTAAGAGATTCTGTGTAATGATCTCCTATGACTAACATCATACAGTGCGTTATTATAACACTCGGGTACTTACATGGTGAAGACCATCTCCAGAATCAGCTCTGCTCCCTCCTAGAATGGCATAATATGTGTGTGTGGCTTTAAACCTTGTTCCTCAGATTTAGTACTTGGTGGGGATTAGTGTTCGCTGCTACCTTCATGTGTAAGGAATGAGTATCCACGCCAACAATTCTGATACTGAACTGCTTCGTGAAAGAGCAACAGTTCATTTAGAGTAAAACAGCAAAAGTATGTTCTGTTGGAATGGCATTGCCACGCCAGCAATGGCACCCTTAGTCATGGTGATTTTGCTCTAAATTCTCCCCTAAATCTTGCATTTAGGGTAGAAAATAAAGAGAAAATGCAGGTGCATATTCTGAGTACTAAACACCGCTAATCAGAAGAATTATAATAAACTCCGCAATATAACATAGAGTAAAACTGAGGTGCTTAGCATAATTTTGGCCAATGTAACACTTTTAACACCATAATTATTACCTCTAACCTATGTAACACTCTTAAAACATAGCTGGTGTTTCTTACTAATGTAACACCTTTAACACTTAAACTTCTCACCAGTGTGATGCCTTTGGGTAGTTAACTTTTGCTGGCCTGGGGAGGTCCCATGCTCTGGACTTAAATCTTCGGAATGTTAGGGTCCAACCAGATGACGTCACTGGTCGCTGTTGGTATGCCCATATATATATATTTTTTTACATAATTATGCTAAGCACCTCAATTTTACTCTATGTTATATTGCAGAGTTTATTATAATTATTCTGCTTAGCAGTGTTTAGTACTTAGATTGTGCACCTGCATTTTCTCTTTTTTTCTATGTATAACTACAAGTCACAACATGGTAACACCTGTTATTAAGTTTAGAATTAGGGTGTACATTCCACCCCCCACCCCACCCCCCATATATATTCAAGTTCATAGACCCATAGGGTTGTATATTAAAATACACGATATAGAGACTACCGTGACTGCAGATTATGTCATACTACCTTGCTGCTATCACTCAATATTGAATTAAACCAATAGATACAGACCCCCCAGTAAGTTGTGTCATCAGTTATGTCAGATAATTGGGCGAAAGTTCCTGTTATTGGTAGCATCAGGTACACCGATAGGGGTCACATTTGCCTTCAAAGTGCACCGTTGCAATGGATGTAGTAGTATCATCCTCCTCAGACTAATTGGCTTGCATCCACTTGCAGGTGCTTCTTCTTCTAAGTATACTGCTGAATAAAATAATAGAATAATTACAATTATATTGAAATGTGGGAGAATCTTATAAAACGAGGAGGTAAAACCAGGCTGACAGAGATGTGGAAACAGTTTGTAGGTATTCTGCACCTATTCCCTGTTGGAGGGTACCAGGGCCGTTCAGCTGAGATAACCAAGATTTTATCATCCTGTTGGCAGCAATTGCACACAGTTTATTGGCCGCAGCGGTGTTCAGATTATGAGCTGTAACCTGCTTTAGGCTGTCAAGGTTAGTGAGAAAATATGATGTAAGTGGCTGGAAATGACTTGACCATAACCTCAGCAGTAAATAATCATCCCACAAGTCCAGGATATTTAGGACTCAACAAATATTTGAAAGCGTCCGATTGGCACTTTGCCACTTACAGGACACTGGTGATAAGAACTGCATCTCTTGCTTAGGATACGTTGGCATCGCCATGTAATACTAGATTTGATGCTGTCAATTTTAAACACCACATGCAAAACTTTACCGACATTCATTACAAATCCACCATGTACTAACATGCATTTATTCAACCAAGTTTGATATGAATAAAAACGTGGATTTGCAAATTATTATTATTATGTATGTTCCCGCTGACTTCTGGTGGGAAAAAATAGCAATTTTTTAATTCAGTAGTTTTACCTATCTACTTATTTGCTGGAGTTTGCAGCTGTTAAGTGAGTTTTAAAAGATAGAAAGATAATCTGCGATCCTACATCCTCCTACGTTTTCTGCAGCATAATGTAGCAGGCAGTATAGGCTACTGTAAATGCTCGCTTTGTTGCAACGCTGATGCTGCAACTCAGCTTATTATACTAAGATTAAAGTAAAGTAAAGTAATACATAAATAAACTGTATTGGTATACTGGTCAGCTGTATCCTTGTATAGTATATATCACAATAAAGAAATATACCGGAAACTGTTGCTAATATGGTAAAGAAAAATGCAACTTAAGGTGCATACACACTAGACGCCGCCGCTCTGTGAGTGACGTCATCTAGTGTTTCCCCTCCCATGCCGGGCGGTCGGCGGCCGCCCGTATACACTGAGCGATATGACCATTCATATCGCTCAGTGACATCATGCAGCGGCGCGCATGCAGCTCCTTGACGACAGTCTAAATAGAGCATGCATGCACTGCCGATAGGGAGGATTGTTGCCGACCCACGGGGCCGCACATCAATCATCGCTGGCGGCATACACACTTGCCAAGAAACTGAGCGACGTTGCTCAGGAAGGGGGAAAATGAGCGACGCCGCTCAGGAAGGGGGAAAATGAGCGACGCCGCTCAGGAAGGGGGAAAATGAGCGACGCTGCTCAGGAAGAGGGAAGATGAGCGATGTCGCTCATGAAGGGGGAAAATGAGCGACGCCGCTCAGGAAGGGGGAAAATGAGCGACGCCGCTCAGGAAGGGGAAAAATGAGCGATGCCGCTCAGGAAGGGGGAAAATGAGCGACGTCGCTCAGGAAGGGGGAAAATGAGCGGCGTCGCTCAGGAAGGGGGAAGATGAGCAACGTCGTTCAGGAAGAGGGAAGATGAGCGAAGTCGCTCAGGAAGAAGGAAGATGAGCGACGTCGCTCAGGAAGGGGGAAAATGAGCGACGCTGCTCAGGAAGAGGGAAGATGAGCGATGTCGCTCATGAAGGGGGAAAATGAGCAACGTCGCTCAGGAAGGAGGAAAATGAGTGATGCCACTTAGGAAGAAGGAAGATGAGCGACGCTGCTCAGGAAGGGGGAAAATTAGCGACGCCGCTCAGGAAGGGGGAACATGAGCGAAGTCGCTCAGGAAGGGGGAAAATGAGCGACGTCGCTCAGGAAGAGGGAAGATGAGCGACGTCACTCAGGAAGGGGGAAAATGAGCGACGTCGCTCAGGAAGAGGGAAGATGAGCGACGTCACTCAGGAAGGTGGAAAATGAGCGACGTCGCTCAGGAAAGGGGAAAATGAGCGACGCCGCTCAGGAAGAAGGAAGATGAGCGACACCGCTCAGGAAGAAGGAAGATGAGTGACGTCGCTCAGGAAGAGGGAAGTTGAGCGACGCCGCTCAGGAAGAAGGAAGATGAGCGACATCGCTCAGGAAGGGGGAAAATGAGCGACGTCGCTCAGCAAGAGTGAAGATGAGCAACGTTACTCATTTTCTCTGCACCATTAGTGCCAAAAAAAGTACCAAAAGGCGTTTACATCTGAATAAGGATAAGGCCTATGTAAATTATATATTATATAAATTGCGCTGGGCCTCCGATCAGTATATCAGTATGTTTATTCATAGCATGTAGTTTTTATAATAATTTGTTTTCATTAATAACATATTTTAGATATATTATGCACCTTAGAGATTTCATTTTTTATAGTACTAACTGGGCAGCTGCCATCAGTTTGCCATTCGTTGGCCTTTTAGTCCTCTAGACTATTAAACTTAAATATCATCTTTCTAGAGGGGGAGGTCAGGTCCATAGGATAAAATGCGTGCAATAAATTGGTATAACCTTTGAATGGGAACCAGCAGACTCTGAGGAGGGAGATGGTCTGGCTTAGAGCTGCACTACTGCTGTGTTGTATTTCGCTCTGAACTTTCTTCTCTGCCTATTAAAATCACTCACACTGGCTTCTGCCTTTCTTCCGAGCATAATAGATGTTTTGTCAATTCAAAGACTTATACATATTTCAAAGATTCTTTCTATTTTGAAAGCATGAAAATAATTATTTTCTGTACGGTAGAGATAGGAAACCACAGACCGGCAGTGTGTACTGGGACTTGTAGTTCCACACCTGCTGAAAAACATTAGATTACCTCAGTCTGCTCTACGCTGTACTAGCACTCCATTACCTGTGCACCGCTACAGTTAATAACCAGTTATTCGGTATGATGAATATGATGCATTTCTGATGTTCTTGAATTGATTTTGAGGGTGATAGACTAAAAATAACTAATTTCTGAGCCTTAAATCATAGTGCCAATAAGTGACGAAGATGAGAGGAATATTCACTTTGACAAAAACAACAAATTGGTGCCTGATCCATTCGACTCATCATCCGGTTCTGTGCAACTAATCGCGATTAAGCCAGTCTCGATTCCACCTTCGCTTGCTGTGTCTGAAAGAAACCAGGAGATGTCAATCATCAATGGGGAGGTAAGAGATATTCTAGTGTTAATGGATATTATACAGAGATATTAAATTGGTTGTATTGTGTGTGAATGCCAAATTGCTTTCTCACAAATATTTTAAATGCCCACTCTAATATATACTGCAGACGCCAGGCGCATCTTATTACCATATACGATAAAAGTGCGCTGTACATCGCAAAACACTGCATCCCATAAGAGAAAACAATACACCCACACATTATCTGAGTTCCAAAGCTCATTGATGTATATATTTGTTATTAAAAGGATATGGATTCAATATATTACAATGTACAGTATACCTATAGTTACAACTCATACAGTAAGCAGTTAATACATGCAGTTACATACAGTTACAGTTACAGGCCAGCGATACAATTACCATATCTTTCAATGAATCCTCCCCTTAATATCTCTCTCTCAGCAAATAAATACATGAACTGATCTGGCAATACCTCCATCATCGTCTAGTCCAAACAGCAACTGACCTCCTGTGTGATCAGCAATGTGTTATCTAGTTTTTTGGGGGAGGGGACTCATTCATGATGAGTCACTAGTCTCTTTGTATATGCTAAACAGGTTCAGCCTTGGGGGCGTCCAAAGGGCTGGCCTGAGCTTCCTGTCCACTACCTGTTTGGAATATCTATTGTTCTAATAAAAGTGATTTTAGCTTTTATACATTTAATCATAATTATTTGTTGCAATGTCCTACAACTTGATAACAAGTATCAAATGAATCTACACATTAATCTGGTTGCTTGAATAGTAAATATGACAGGTCTATCTTGCTTCGTTCAAATAATACACATACATGACATTACTTTATTATATAATTTTAAATCATCATGATGTCTGGCGCTTGATATTATTATAATTATGTACTTTATGAAATAAGTGTCGAATCCATCTCTGTGGCATGCCCGTGTAAATGCGCGTGTTACCATATATTGTTGTGCTCGCTGCGCGTATTTGCAAGTATAGCGACTCATAGTGTGTGTAGTTTGTATGTTCTTTTTATGTAATATTTTTGACTTCGACAGTCCACCCTTTGGCAGCAAACAATAACTGCCATCAATTATTAACATAAGAAAAAAAATATTTCATACAATAATCGGTGACCTAGACACAAGTATGTATTAATTTTCGCAAATCAGACACTTGACTATACTACTTGGGGAAGACAGGGAGGAGGACGAGACATCCTCTATATGCACTCGGCGGTCACGGGACCACTGGTTGGGTGTGGGACAACATTCAACCTATAGAGTATGCTGGGACAGTGCTTTGGCCTATCTTGTCTGATTTGCGACGAACATTTCACACATACATGTACCTACGTCTTTGTACACTGATGTTTGGGTTCGATTGAGGTTCTGCTGGGTAGATGAAGACACAAACAAGTCGTGACAGTGACATAAAATTTTCATGATCTACATATTCCTATCATTTTCTGAACATTGTTTCCATTTCTGGAACGTATGCTAGGTCTGTTTAATCATTGAACAAGGGTTATAAGTAGTGTCCTTCCTAAATAACATAAACTTTCGGAGTTCGGGGAGAGCTACTCATAAACCTTTCTTCCACATATATTAATGAGCTCTTTATCTGCAGTGTGTGAATAGACATTGTCTGCTTGTTCCTGATTACCTCTGAACTCCATAACTACTAGAACTTTAATTTTTCTCTGACTTTAACAAACTGATCGGCTAATCCTGGGATCCTATAAGGAAATCACTCCTTCCTCCAGAACCAGTTCCAGTCTCACACTCGACTCCTCATAAAAAAACCTTGCAAAAATAGAATATCTTGAAAAATATGTTTGCCAGCGGGAAAGAGAGAAAAGAGATATAGAACAAAACAATTCTTGTTCATAACAAATCAATTACAATGACTGGTCTTTCTGCAATCCTTTAGTACGCTCAGGTAGTGTTCAACAGTGCCACCTCTCAGTCTTCACGGAACAGAGTCTCTGGTGATACTTTTGCGATCTCACTCCAATTACGAGTTCCTTCCGGACTACCGACTTTCCTGCAATGGGAATCATGGACCTAAGTCTCTCTCTCGGCTACTTTCACTGGGATAGTGCTGTCAACAAAACTTGGTATGGTCCTTCCCACCTGTCTATTAGGCAACCTGAGCTTAAGAACAATCACACAGTCTCTTGGTTCACAATCAAGACAGTTAGCATTTGGCATACCAGGAATCAACAGTTTCAAGTTCTATTGTCAAGTTCTCAAATGCTGGCTCATCTCAACAAGGTACTGTACTGTCACCTCATTGGTGTATTTCTGATCATTGTGCGGATCAATCATGACAGGAGGTTGTCTTCCAAAAACAACCACAAAGACACAAATACTAAAACCAAAACAAAAACAAATTTCGAAGAGGGTGATTCGTTAAGTGAAGATCTGGGAGTGGTTCCGGAGCTACATAATACTAGTGGCAGTATCTATGATTACAATAGTACAATTTCAAGCTTTGCTCCTACTTCTAGGGGTACCATTATCTACACACAAATTTCTGCGCAATTTTTCTTTGCGGTAAACACAGCAGCATCCGTGGCGGCATGAAATGCCTCTACCCAATTTGAGAAAACATCAGTGCACACCAATACATAACAATAATTCCTAAAGGGTGTTAACTGTATGAAGTCGATTTGTATTTCCTGAAAAGATCCATCTGCAGGAGGGATTTGGGATGGCTCTGTTGGTATTGCTTTACCAATATTCTTCCTCAAGCAAGCAAGACAGGTCATTGCTCTCTTACCTGCATGAGAATAGAATCCTGGCGCACACCAGTAGGCTTTCATCAGCCTGCACATACCCTCTTTGCCTACATGAGTCAGACCATGTGCCACCTCAGTTAGACTTTGAAGGTATGCTCTGGGGGCTACTGGCTTACCGTGTCCACCTGTCCACAGTTCTGAGGACTTCTGGCCATACCCCTTTGTCCTCCAGACTGCCTTTTCCTGTAGGGAACACAAATTTTTGTATCTTAATTTAACTATCGTGTGTTTGCAATGTAGAGTACCATGAGCATAACTCAAAAAAAACAAAACATCTCTAGAGGAGAGAAAGAAGAAGAAAATGAAAAAGAAAATGTCAGGTTTGCCATTCACCAACAGGCATTTCAGTGTCTATACAAAATTTCCCTTCACCAGTATTCCCATTCTCCACCCTTTGTGCATGACAAGGCACACTGCAGTAATACTGGTGTTATCGTGCTGTTGAGATATACTGGGTTTGGCCAGAACTCTGAAGGACCTAGGCATGTGGAGTTTGAACTGTACTTGGGTCCATGTATTGTACCACCCTGTGTGAACGCAAAAGATGAAGAGGAAACTGTAGAGAAACAGAATAGAGGTTGGTGACAGATGAGTTTGTAGAGGTGAAGATTTTATAAAAATTTGACAACTGGATTGGGCACTACGGGGAAGTGATTCTCTATTTGGTCTACTCCCCTTAAAAAAATGTCTGTGTTTGTCGTATCGCTATTGGGACTATCCCAGCCATCAATCCAGTGTCCTGTCCATCCTAAATTCATAGGGAACCCGGTATCTGTGAGATAATTTCCTCTACCTGTGATGGACATGCATCTAGAACAGTAGAATGCGACATTAGTCTTCGTGGGTGTCTAACATACTTTGTACTTCCTGAGCGGGAGCATAGTATATGTATATCATATCTAACAAAATTAAGTTAATCAGGGGCCATTTCTGCTAGGAAAAAGAAGCAAAAGTTTAGAGGCCCCATTTTAATCCCAGCAAGTTTTGTCAAATTGTAATGTTGCATTTATTTTGTTCTTCCCATTAGCCGAATCTGTGTTTTCTATATGGCTTATGATTCCTTACTATATGTCCCTTGGTCCCGTCTATGTGTTTAATAATGTGGCTTGTGTTTTCTGTCTAGGGGGTCTATATTGACTATGTGTCCTACTACTCCTACAATCTCTGGCAAAATACCCTTCCTTCCTACAAGTGTAACATATTATTGACCATTAGGGATCTGGGGTTTGGACTGATGGGTCTTTCCTGTATGTGCCAGTATACTTACCGTCCTCAACATCTCCACCTGTTGTTCTCTGCGCATAGCACTATTCTTGTGATGTTCAATAGCACACTATCTAAGATTAGCTACTGTGACCCCTTTCCAATTTTGCAAAGAAGTCTGCACCCTGACACTCAATGCCTTATTGAGCCCATCCATTTGCACAGAGACAGCCATCTCCCATTTGCCGAATTAGTGTTTACCAGTGATCTTATCCAGATGGAGAGTTTTCTATTTCTGCAAGAGACAAAAACAACAAAAAAAAGTTTAACAAGCTTCTAGGTCATGCGAAGTATTCATTCAATCCTTATCATCCCGTATTAAGGGTCTGTACATGGTCCAGCAAACATTTCCGAGCTCATCTTTACTAGGGGCATTACTAGGAATGAATACTTCTTATATGGTAACTGAAAGAAATACCCGGGGGTTACCTTGTCTCTGTCCGCTTTCCTACTGGCAAATACTAATGTGCTGACAGGTTTTTCTCCATTTCTGACGTTACTTTCTTGATTTTTTTGTTTTATTTTTGGGTTTTACTATATATGTACACGAATGATACCATACTTACCTGTTCCACTGGTCTCAGCCACTTCCCCCACAGGCTACTGCTCTTCTTTTACCGGTTGGATACTCCTCTGGGTGCATGAGAAATGGCTGAAAACAATCAGGTCACCTTCTCCTCCTAAATAAAACTTCAACATTCATTAGTACATATATAGGTTACAGTCATATTTTTCATATTTTTATTATTTTCTATAGTTTGTATGCTGGCCATAACTGCTTCCACATCTACATAAGGCGGTGTACTTGCATTCTCTTTTTTTTCTTCCTACTTGTTTATTGTTGCTACATGTTCAAACAGTTCTTATATTTCCATTCTTGTCTTATATGACTTTGGTTAGACATACCACCTGCAATACCTTAGGATCAAACTCACCAACCCCTCAACCCCTCTTGCTGCCACAGGTTTAAACACTTTTTATGTCTGACCCTTTGTTTTCGGGATTTTATCAGACATATCCTTATCCTTAAGTTCTGCAATACCTCTGGTTCAAAGCTGCCCACCTTAGCGAATGGTACCCTATCTTTGTCAGTCATACGTACCCATTCATTGCAAAAAGCCTCCGTGTGTGAACCATACTTTTCACACATAATAAACCTTGCTAACCCTCTCGGTCGCAATTCTGACCTTCTCGGTCCCAACTCTTCTTCATCCTGAACCCTAGCTACCAAACGCCCACTGCTTGTGCAATTGGATCCCATCGCGGACTTTTTGCCAATAAACGCAATCCGCAATGCACACCGTAAATAGACGGTGAACGACACCTTGCGCTTTCACTCGCTCCTTCTCCGCTGAGTACCACGACTCACTCCAATAGTGAACACCAATAGGGCCTCACTGGGTACGCGGTGTACCCAGTGAGGCCCTATTGGTTTCTATTTACTGGAAGTGTTAGGAGTGACTTACCTTTTCCAGTAAATATCCGCCGCTGGAGATTTTCCTGAGAGAGACCAGTGAAAACTCCCTATACACTTTTTATACACAAATCACGCTTGCGTATGCTCTATACAGCGCTAATGATACCGCGATTTTACGAAAAAGCTCGTAAAAAGGGGTATCAAGTTGCGCTATGTATCGCCCCCCACAAACGCGCGGTCCAATCGCACAGCGTATAGGTACTTGTTACCTATCTGCCGTACAACCACGGGTCGATGTACAAACTGCGACCCTCAGCTCGGAGCGTAACAAAAAACCTTTTTACTTCAATAATACACAATGCACAATTCCCTATTTACGCTCCTCTGCAAATCTCCTCACGATTTGCGTATTTCAATCTATATTAACGTGAGTCAGCCGCCTCACGCCACCAAGCCTCCACTTACTTGATGTACCACACTACGGGATCCCGAATTCCGTGGGTTCAATGTCCACTCACTCCTACGTTCGCTCACTCAAATACACTTTGTTTTTTTCTGTACAGAAAATTTCAATTCATTCAGATAGGCTGCTTTACCACAGAGGCAATACAGTTTAAACAAAAGTTTTATACTAATCTGCTTTAGAAACCGGGTAGTTTTGTGCTATTGTATTAAATGTCTACTATCCCACCTTTGAACTAAACGATACTATTGTATAATTTGTACTTAGTGCCCGCATTCTTACGCACTTTGCGTAAACACGCGACCGTGCGTGTCTCTTACGCTGCGTGCGCAGTCCTGTACTTTGTCCGAGACAAGTGTACAAAACCCTGCGTCCGCAATAAAACAAATCACACAGCTCTATAAATGTGAACAATACTAATTACTATTGCCCACTAGACACAACTTGTTCTGTATAAACTTTTATGCAGACCTGCGTTTGTGTCTTTACACTTACTTCCTTAAAATACTGTTATTTCAAATGTACCTATATAGCAACAAATGTATCCTATTTCACACAGATCTATAATGACTCTAGCAATAATCAATAATTTAAATGATATGATTCAGATTTGATAACTATCTTGCAGAACATACACTGATATAAATATACACATAATTATAATAATATTAAATATATGTACTGTACCATTCACTGGTCTCCTATGAGACACCTTACCTCTTATTTGCATATCAAAGCTATTTGCTTTTCCACTGCTAAAAAAAAAGCAGTTACACAGGTTAATTTGCATTTCAATGGCTATCTTCCCTAGTAAGCAGATTCTACAAGTCTTGGAAGGAAAAAGAGAAAAACAAAACCCTTTCTTTCCTTTTTCTATCTGTGTGCAATTTTTTTTTTTTTTTACCAAGCCAAGCATTTATCTCACCATTTACTCTCACTAGGCCCAATTGAAACTATTTGTAATTGACTATGGCATGGGTTAAATAAATGCATTGGTAACTCATAAATGATGTTTGATGTGACCAAGGAAACTGATTTTTCTGAGCAGACTGAAAATCAGCTATTTAGAAAATGACCTTCCTAAAATGGCCGCTGCTCCTCCCCCTTCCACATCCATGAGGTTTACACAAAATGGTGGACAGGCCATGTGGTTAGTCCAAAATGGAGGACAGACCATGCGGCTTCCGTTGTCACAAAGAAATCACACATTATACAAGCACCAGAAGTTATTTTAGGCCTGAGTTTAAAAAAACGATATCAAGGCTATGCAGCAACTTTTAAATGTACTTTTACCTACTTAACAGATAAACAATCCAATCTGAATCAAACACAATATGACTTATTTGAACTTTATTTTGCAACAATAAAAATACATTTTAGCATCTTAAATATTATGAGAAACGCATTGTCCCTTGAAATTTCATATCATTGGCTTACTGATATCACAACAATACACGTGGATGTTATTTTCATCAGCGTCGCGATGCGTCCATCGGAGCCGGTCGATTACAGCCGCGTTTGTAATGTACAGTGCATCATTAAGACCCTGATATCGCGGACTAGCCCCCATCTCTGAATGCCAAATTGCTTTCTCACAAATATTTAAAATGCCCACTCTAATATATACTGCAGACGCCAGGCGCATCTTATTACCATATACGTTAAAAGTGCGCTGTACATCGCAAAACACTGCATCCCATAAGAGAAAAAATACACCCACACATTATCTGAGTTCCGCGTTTGTAATGTACAGTGCATCATTAAGACCCTGATATCGCGGACTAGCCCCCATCTCTGAATGCCAAATTGCTTTCTCACAAATATTTAAAATGCCCACTCTAATATATACTGCAGACGCCAGGCGCATCTTATTACCATATACGATAAAAGTGCGCTGTACATCGCAAAACACTGCATCCCATAAGAGAAAAAATACACCCACACATTATCTGAGTTCCAAAGCTCATTGATGTATATATTTGTTGTTAAAAGGATATGGATTCAATATATTACAATGTACAGTATACCTATAGTTACAACTCATACAGTAAGCAGTTAAGACATACAGTTGCATACAGTTACAGTTACATAGTTACAGTTACATACAGTTACAGGCCAGCGATACAATTACCATATCTTTCAATGAATCCTCCTCTTAATATCTCTCTCTATCTCAGCAAATAAATACATGAACTGATCTGGCAATACCTCCATCATCGTCTAGTCCAAACAGCAACTGACCTCCTGTGGGATCAGCAATGTGTTATCTAGTTTTTTGGGGGAGGGGACTCATTCATGATGAGTCACTAGTCTCTTTGTATATGCTAAACAGGTTCAGCCTTGGGGACGTCCAAAGGGCTGGCTTGAGCTTCCTGTCCACTACCTGTTTGGAATATCTATTGTTCTAATAAAAGTGATTTTAGCTTTTATACATTTAATCATAATTATTTGTTGCAATGTCCTACAACTTAATAACAAGTATCAAATGAATCTACACATTAATCTGGTTGTTGAATAGTAAATATGACAGGTCTATCTTGCTTCGTTCAAATAATACACATATGTGACATTACTTCATTATATAATTTTAAATCATCATGATGTCTGGCGCTTGATATTATTATAATTATGTACTGTATGAAATAAGTGTTGAATCCATCTCTGTGGCATGTCCGTGTAAATGCGTGTATTACCATATATTGCTGTGCTCGCTGCGCGTATTTGCAAGTATAGTGACTCATAGTGTGTGTAGTTTGTATGTTCTTTTTATGTAATATTTTTGACATCGACATGTGCTTTAATCTTTGACGCCACAGTTATTTAAAATGGCAAAACCAGATTGTTTTTGCCTGTTAATTTATTGCCTGCATCTCACAAGCTACTATATAAGGACCATACACTCAATTTGATCCCATGGCTGGGATCGGTCTGTGAGCATAATTCAGACCTGATCGTAGATGTGCTAAATTTAGCACATCTACAATCAGCTTTCCTGACATGCGGGAGGACGCCCAGCACAGGGCTAGTCCGCCCCGCATGTCAGGGCCTACCCCGTCGCACAAGTACAAAAGCATCGCACGGCGGTGATGATTTTGTACTTGAAGAGTAGCTCCCTACCAGCGCAGCTCCTGTGCACTGTCAGGAAGCTACCCGTCGCTGTGAGGGTCGCAGCGGCTGCGTGTGACATCACGCAGCCACCACGGCCCGCACGGTCCGGGCACGCCTGCATTGCCCAGACCGTGCCCCTAAAACCGCCAGCCTGCCCCTTCCTGCCCAGCGAACGCCTTTGCCTGTCAATCACGCAGAGGCGATCACAGGGCAGAGACAGCCGTAGGCTGTCTGGTATGCACCGGCACATGCGCAGTTCAGACCTGATCACTGCTCTGCGAAAAGCATGTGTAGTAGGCAATGTGGGGGCATATCTGGCACTGTGGGGGCATGTGTATTTGGCAATGTGGAGGCATATCTGGCACTGTGGGAGCATGTGTATTTGGCAACGTGGGGGCATATCTGGCACTGTGGGGGCAATGTGAAAGGGCGGAGAAGTGAGCCACAGGAGAAGTTGCCCATGGCAACCAATCAGTGTTGAGGTAACATTTATAAAGTGTATTCTATAAAATTATACGTAGAAGCTGATTGGTTGCCATGGACAACTTCTCCACTGGCTCACTTCTCCGCCCTTTCACACTTCTCTGAGCCATG
Organism: Pseudophryne corroboree; assembly: GCF_028390025.1. NCBI lineage: Eukaryota > Metazoa > Chordata > Amphibia > Anura > Myobatrachidae > Pseudophryne > Pseudophryne corroboree. The sequence goes on along the minus strand of NC_086454.1, from coordinate 90,369,740 downwards.
CAGGTATTGTGTACTGGGTGGGCGAGATCTCCAGGTCACTCTCATCTTGGACTCCACAGAGACACAGAGCTGTCTCTGTGTTTCAGCATGGGAGGTGGTAGCTGTTTGGGTGAAAGGGGAGTTTCAGCCACGAGAGGGAATGCAGAGCGACTGTCTCAGCGCCCCTTCATATCCAGCGCCCCGGGCATTTGACCCCTTAGCCCCTCCTAGTTGCGGTCCTAAACAATGGATCTCTTAGACAAGCACTCTTCAAATATAAGTTCTAAAGGGGCACTCCGTGAAGGAAGAGCCATGATCAGAGTGGTGTAGTAGATTAATAAGCTGCCACAGTCAGTTCCTGTAGGAAATAAATAACAAATCTTGGTGTATCCATGCATGTATGATTCAGTAGCTATGGCAGTACAAAGGGACCTGTCATATTGACTATGGGGGTCATTCTGACCCATTCGCTCGCTGCTTTTTAACGCAGCCGAGCGAACGGGTCCCTACAGCGCATGCGCCGTAGTGCGTCGGTGCATGCCAGACGGCCGAAGGCCATAGCAGGGTTGCGATCTCCTCTGCCTGATTGACATGCAGAGGCGGTCGCTGGGCGGGAGGGGTCAGAGGGTTTCGTGGGTGCGGTCCGGCCAATGCGATGCCTTTGCACTTCTGCCGGGGAAGGGCCGGACTGACATGCGGGGCGGTCTAGTCCTGTGCTGGGCGTCCCCCCGCACATCAGTGAAGATGATCGTAGCTGTGCTAAATTTAGCACAGCTACGATCAACTCGGAATGACCCCCTATGTCTCTGACTAAACCTTATTCTACTGCCTGGGGTAGTAATTAGTGACATACAGAAACGCTTTAGATAAATACAATCAATATCAAATATTTGTACTTTAGTTGTTATTACATCTCCCAACACAACAGAAGCCACAACTTGATTTTCAGCAAGAACATATGAGAGATAGGACTTCTAGTGGCTGCTGTGGGGGACATTGTGGAGGTTTAGTTAGGATAGGTGGGTAGGTCCACAGTGAGGCACAGCCATGCTCTGACTTTTTCTGAGGGGGTGTGTCTGTGTCCCAGTTCTCAAACTTTGCATATTTGGGAGGAATGAAAAATTGCATCCTGGGAAAGCAGCTTTAAGCTGACCCCACGATATTGTGACCTAGCGCCGCGACAGTGCATCGGCCATATATAGTCTTGTAGGACGTGCAGCACATCCGTTGGGATGATTCAATGAACAATGGGCAGGAACAACGGATTGGGGGTACACACTGTGCAATGTGTACGATATACTGTTCCGATCCGCATCAGAGCGATATATATGGTACCATACTGTAGGTGACTAATACCCCTTTCACATCTCCAATGCCGGATCCCACCCGGGAATTGGAAACGGGTCCTTCCCGGGTGGGATCCGACATTGGAGACTCTCCCTACCCCTTTTGCTGGCTGTCCGACCCGGCAATATGCCAGGTCGGTTGCCATAGCTGTGGGGGGCAGAGCCAGCGGCGGCGCTGGGAGATGAGCTCATCTCTGCGCCGCCTCTCCCTAACTAGTAAACGGGTCACGGGTCGCATCGACCCGGGAATCCGTTTATGCAGCCACTGACCCGGTATTCAACCCAGGAATAACACTGTTTATAACCCGGGTTGAACTACCGGGTCAGGCGACCCGGGAATTCGGAGCTGGTGCTTTCACACCGCACACTGACCCGTGTCGACCCGGCAATATGCCGGGTCGATACCGGGTTATTTGTGCGGTGTGAAAGGGGTAAGTGTGTATATCCAGCTTTAGTTTACTTCTGTATAAGATCACCTTCAGTGCTACGCCCGTTTCTCCAGGCATCAGAGACTGCAGGGGAAATTCAATTGTGGGCAAAGGGGGTAAATTGCTGTTGCGGTGGCGTTCAAACGACAGCATAGGCAACCCATTTCGCACCCTTTGCCCAGCCAACTAACACCCCTTTCGCTCAAAATTGCTAGCTACCCTATAGGGAACACTTTTGAGCGAGATCCCGCCGCCGTAAAGTGCAAAGGGTGTCGTGGGAATTGGGATGGGCTAACTAGTCCCTGGCAGTCGCATTTCCCCTATTTTTTTTCTGTTATTTGCAACAAAAAAAGGAAATAAAACAAATTCCATATGAACTGTAAAGGGCCCCATACACTAGAACAGGGATGGGGAACCTTCGGCCCTCCAGCTGTTGTTGAACTACACATCCCAGCATGCCCTGCAACAGTTTTAGCATGGCCAAATAGCAAATCTGTAACAAGGCATGCTGGTATGTGTAGTTCAACAACAGCTGGAGGGCCAAAGGTTCCCCACCCCTGCACTAGAACAATAATGCCCGATTTTATCCGATTTCGGGCATTCGTCCCGATATATCAGGTGAAATTGGGTATTTTGGAGATGTTTCTGATCCGATCCGATGCACGTTCCCATGAGCATCGGATCGGATCCTCCAGATTGAACGTGCTATACTGGTGATTTGTCGGACCCCGCAGGCATGGCTGAGATCACCCAAGATATTTAGTATGCAAAAGGACAGCATACGATGTATCTTGGGCGATCCTGCCCCCCGGGAGGCTGCCGAGGCGATCGCCTGCGACATGTCAGACGGACATGTCGCAGTAGTGTATGGGGCCCTTTACATCTCCAGGAAATACAAGTGTTTGAGTGAATTGTTTTCCCATTGATTCAGTGCTCGGTAATATCTGTTATGACCAGCCAAATATGTATTATTAAATAAGTCACAGGTGCTATAGCTATGCCTAAGTAATACCAAACACAGGAAATATATAAAGCATTTATATTTGGTTACATTATGGCCATAGTTGCCTACCTTCCCTCATTCTGCAGGAGACTCCCTGAAATAGGAGCAATCTCCCTCACTCCCTGAATAGTCCCTCAATCTCCCTGAAAAAAAAAGAGAAATCAGAGATACATACATTCAAATGGGATCATCAGTACCATTTCCCTGTATTGGTTATAAGGCACAATGGGGGTAATTCAGAGTTGATCACAGCAGGAACTTTGTTAGCAGTTGGGCAAAACCACATGCACTGCAGAGGAGGCAGATATAACATTTGCAGAGAGAGTTAGATTTGGGTGGGTTATTTTGTTTCTGTGCAGGGTAAATACTGGCTGCTTTATTTTTACACTGCAATTTAGATTGCAGATTGAACACGCCACACCCAAATCTAACTCTCTCTGCACATGTTATATCTGCCCGCCCTGCAGTGCACATGGTTTTGCCCAACTGCTAAACAAATTGGGTGATTCCGAGTTGTTCGCTCGCTAGCTGCTTTTAGCAGCAGTGCACACGCTAAGCCGCCGCCTTCTGGGAGTGTATCTTAGCTTAGCAGAATTGTGAATAGAAATTTTTTAGCAGTTTCTGAGTAGCTCCAGACCTACTCACAAATAGCGATCAGTTCAGTCAGTTTCATTCCTGGTTTGACGTCACAGACACGCCCAGCGTTCGGCCAGCCACTCCCCCGTTTCTCCAGACACTCCCGCGTTTTTCCCTGACACGCCTGCGTTTTTCCGCACACTCCCAGAAAACGGACAGTTTCCGCCCAGAAACACCCACTTCCTGTCAATCACACTCCGATCACTTCAACGATGAAAAATCTTCGTTCAGACGTGAGTAAATCTATTAAGTTTTGAGCTAAAATACTAACCGCATGCGCACTGCGAACAATGCGCATGCGCATTTTTGCCTTAATCGCTCCGTTGCGAAAATCGGCAACGAGCGAACAACTCGGAATGACCCCCAAAGTTCCTGCTGCGAACAACTCAGAATTACCCCCAATGATCCCCCTGGCTACATGCATTTTAAAGGTTTCTTGTGGCCACTTACAGTATATGGAACCTCTTGTAAAACACAATACACAAAAAAAAATCCTGCAAAATATTAGTCTCTTTTCTTCAACAAGCAGATCTTACTAACTTTGGGGCTCATTTACATTTGGATGTAAGTTATTTTCATGACATGTCCGCACTGATAGGTGTTACTTTCACATCTCCCTGAAATGCTTTCTCAAAAGTAGGCAAGTATGATTATGGCTGATGGAAATGAACAAAAAAGCACCTAGCGTCTTGTCTTGACAACGTAGCGCACAGAACATTTGTTGTTTTCATCTTTGCAGTAAATTCAGATTGTGGGTAAAGTCTGTTTCGTGTTTGTAAAATAATGCTTTTGTGAAACAGCGTACCCAACAAGAACACATTGCATCAGCCTCTAATTAGCAGATTATTCCTCAAAATAGCACATTGTGTGACAAATGTTCCCTGCTAGCACCATCCATTATCATGCAAAACAACAAAAAAATTGCATATACTGTAGGCAAAATTACTAATGTATTTTCTTGGTCTGGTTTCTGACCTGCTGCAAGGGGAACATAGAAACATAGAATTTGACGGCAGATAAGAACCACTTGGCCCATCTAGTCTGCCCCTTTTTTATTTTATCCTTTAGGCAATCTCAACCCTTTTTTAACCTTAATTCTTTGTAAGGATATTCATATGCCTGTCCCAAGCATGTTTAAATTGCCCTACAGTCTTAGCCTCTACCATCTCTGATGGTAGGCTATTCCACTAAACCACTACCCTTTCTGTGAAGTAATTTTTCCTTAAATTTCCCCTGAACCTCCCCCCCTCCAGTCTCAATGTATGCCCTCGAGTTCTAATACTTCTTTTCCTTTGAAGAATGTTTCCCTCCTGAACTTTGTTAAGACCCTTGATATATTTGAAAGTTTCTATCATGTCCCCCCTTTCCCTTCTCTCCTCCAAACTATACATGTTAAGATCTTTTAGCCTTTCCGGGTAAGTTTTGTGATGTAGGCCATGCACCATTTTAGTTGCCCTTCTTTGTACACTCTCTAATGTATTTATATCCTTCTGGAGATAGGGTCTCCAGAACTGGACACAGTATTCCAGATTGGGCCGTACCAATGACCTATACAGTGGCATTATCACTTCTTTTTTCCTGCTACTGATTCCTCTCCCTATGCAACCAAGCATCTGACTTGCCTTTCTCATTGCTTTGTTGCATTGCTTTCCTGCCTTCAAGTCACTTGAAATAGTGACTCCTAAATCTCTTTCCTCCTCAGTAGTTTCCATTATAGTACCCTTGATACTATACTTAGCCTTTGGGTTTTTGAGACCCAAGTGCATGATTTTGCATTTTTTAGCATTAAACTGTAGTTGCCACGTTCTTGACCATTTCTCAAGCCTACCTAGGTCATTAATCATTTGTTTGACCCCTCCCGGTGTGTCTACCCTGTTGCATATCTTTGTATCATCTGCAAAAAGGCATATCTTCCCTTCAATACCATCTGCAATGTCACCAACAAAGATATTAAAGAGAACTGGACCAAGTACAGATCCCTGGGGTACTCCACTGGTAACATTTCCCTCCATAGATTGCACTCCATTAACTACGACTGTCTGTTTCCTATCCTGCAACCAGGTTCTTATCCATTTAACTGATTTATAATCCACCCCCAGGCTTTCAAGTTTATTTAGCAGTCTGCGATGTGGGACAGTGTCAAATGCCTTACTAAAGTCTAGATATGCTACATCTACAACTCCCCCTTGATCTATTATTTTCATCACAGAGTCAAAAAAGTCAATAAGATTTGTTTGGCATGATCTCCCACCAGTAAATCCATGCTGTTTTGGATCCTGTAAGTTGTTTGATTTAAGATATTCCACTACTCTTTCTTTTAATAGTTTTTCCATTACTTTCCCTACTACTGATGTAAGGCTTACTGGTCTGTAGTTACTTGCTTCTTCCTTGCTTCCACTTTTGTGCAGTGGAACTACATTTGCTCTTTTCCAGTCCTCTGGAATAGCACCTGTATTTAGTGACTGGTTAAATAATTCTGTTAAAGGTGTAACCAGCACATCTTTTAGCTCTTTGAGTATCCTTGGGTGTATCCCATCTGGTCCCATTGATTTATCCACTTTTAGTTTTGAAAGTTCTGTTAGGACCTTCTCCTCTGTAAATGTATTTTCATCTACCTTATTTTTATGAATGTCCTTGCAACTTAACTGTGGCCCCATCCCTTCTTCTGTAGTAAATACTGAGCAAAAATAATTATTTAGGTGATCTGCTATTGCCTTGTCTCCCTCCACCAAATGCACACTCTCTGTCTTAAGTCTTATTATTCCTCCATTTGATTTTCTCCTTTCACTTATATACTTAAAAAAAGTTTTGCCCCCTTTATCTACTGACTGGGCCATTTTCTCCTCAGCTTCTGCCTTTGCACGTCTGATCACTTTCTTAGCATCCTTCCGTCTGCCCAGACACACCTCTTTGTCGTTATTATTTTGAGTCTGTTTGTATTTCCTAAAAGCCATCTTTTTTGCTTTCACACTAGTTGATACTTCTTTTGTGAACCACACTGGCTTCCTTTTCCTGGTGCTTTTCCTAACCATTTTGATACAAAGGTTTGTTGCACTTAGCATTGCACTTTTCAGTTTTTTCCACCTCTCCTGCACTCCTTCCAAGTTCCTCCAGTCTGCCAATGAATCACTTAAACATCTCCCCATTTTTGCAAAGTCAGCATTTTTAAAATCCAACACCTTTGTTTTTGTGTGACAGGAGTTGGATCCTGTCTTTATACTAAACCATACTGCTTGATGATCACTGGATCCCAGGTGCTCACCCACATATATATCAGATATCCTATCACCATTTGTAAGAATTAGATCTAATATTGAGTCTTTGCGAGTGGGCTCCCTCACCAATTGCTTGAGAGATGCTCCCTGTAAGGAATGTAGAAATTTGCCACTTGTAGCTGAACTTGCAAAAGACCCCTCCCAATTTACATCAGGTAAATTAAAGTCTCCCATGATTATGACTTCTCCCTTAAAAGCCATTTTAGAGATGTCCAACAATAGGTTCCTGTCCAAATCCTGCCCCTGGCCTGGTGGTCTATAGATCACCCCAATGCGAATAATGTCCTTCTTCCCAGTTTCTGTGGTGACCCAAAGGGCCTCAGTTTTGGCTTCAATATTTTGTATTAAAGTAGCATTTATGCTTTTTTTCACATACATTGCTACCCATCCTCCTATTCTTCCTATTCTATCTTTCCTAAATAAATTGTATCCTGGTATAGCTAAGTCCCAGTCATGATTCTCATTGCACCAAGACTCTGTAATTGCCACAAAATCCAGGTTATCCCTTGTCATTATCGCAATTAGCTCTGGAATTTTGTCTCCTAAGCTCCTAGCATTTGCACACATAGCTTTAAGAATTTTGTCTGTGCATTTGTTATTAGTAGCCATGTCCAGAGCGTACAAAATAAATGACAAGTTTAAAGTTGAAATTACCTGTTTGGGGATGTTGCTCAGTATTTGTTTTCTTTTACTAATCGGTAATCATACTCTGTCCTTTACACCATGACTACACCTTAATAAATATAAATATATAGTACACCTGACCACAATGGGTAAATGTTCAAAGGAGGTAAACACCAGTCAGTATGCAATAATAAAATGTTTCACCGAACATAGGGGGAGGGGGATTTCCTTTGCAGAGATGCATCACACCGGCTGACCAGACTCTGGGGTTCTATAGGACAGTAGATTACCTCATTCTGTGTAGCGGCGATGCATAACATGACAATCCTAAAGTTTGTAAGGACTCTTATGTATCTATAAATGGTCCAAAAGGTATATAACACACATGTAACTATGACATACTTACCTACCTGACCCTCTCCATGAGGGAGAAAATGCGCTGTTCCTGGACTTTCCTGGTAATGTATGATTGCCATCACCTGTTGTGAAACACCTTTCTTATCAATTACCTAGCTCACCACAGGTGATGGCAATCATACATTACCAGGAAAGTCCAGGAGCAGAGCATTTTCTCCCTCATGGAGAGGGTCAGGTAGGCAAGTATGAACTATGATAGTGAAGCATATTTGCCTACCTGACCCTTTCCATGAGGGAGAAAATGCTCTGTTCCTGGACTTTCCTGGTAATGTATGATTGCCATCACCTGTGGTAAAACACCTTTCTTATCAATTAACTTGCTAACCACAGGTGATGGCAATCATACATTACCAGGAAAGTCCAGGAACAGAGCATTTTCTCCCTCATGGAGAGGGTCAGGTAGGCAAGTATGTAGTGAAGGTGGCTCCTCTCAGCCCTGGGCCTCATAGCAGGTGCACTGCCTGCACCTATGGCAGCTATGCCCTTGGCTGTAAGTATATATACTCTGTATTACAAAACCAATAGAATATACTGAAACCAAATAATAAAAGGGACGTGTTCAGGACCTCCAGTTTCCCAATATCCATATAAGAACAAATGCAGGACCATCCAGCATACTGACCAATAGTAATCACAAAGTGAAACAATTAAAGACATTTGGCATCTATGAATGAATTGAAAGTAAATCGGACGTATAGTACATCACTCATTCGATGCACACAGAAAAATGTGTATATTCACACATAGTCCTTGGGGCCCGAGGTTCAGAGGGGCCCCATGGTTCAGGGGCAGAAAAACAGTGCCACATTGTCAAATAGAAAATTTTACACTCCTACGGCCACCTGCACCTTAGGTGAAAACCCACCGTTCCTCCTTTACGGTTACTGCCATCCCGCCCATTGTGCATAATATTAATGACGTGTGACGTCATTATGCTGCACCAGCAGTTTACTGCCTGTCCCGGGCCATGGCCTGGCCATTTAAGTAAAGAAACAGCCAGGACTGGATGGGAAACGCCAGCACAGAATCTATAAGGCAGCTGCAGTAGCCCCACCACTAATCAGAATCAGCTTTATTGGCCAATTATACTTCCGTATACTAGGAATTTGTCTTCGGTTTGTATACAACAGCCAAGTAGGTAACAGATAAGCAGGTGGTGAAGGAGGGCAAGTAAAGGTATACAGATAGGTATACCGTAGGGACACAAGTGAGTTACACTCACTCTAGTCAGTCAATGCTCAGGAGTTCAGCAGGCAGACCGCTTGGGGAAAATAAACTTTTGAGGCTTCTGGTGGACCCACCAGGGACGGCCCTGTAACGCCTGCCTGAAGGAAGCAAGTTAAACATATTGTGGCCGGGGTATAGCTTGTCTTTTACTATCGTTGCCCACTTTTTAGCTCTGCACAGGTCCTGGACTGAGGAAAGGTCAGCCCCGATGATCTTCTCTGCGGTTCTGACCACCTTTTGGAGCCTGCATCTGTCCTTCGCGCTACCGGAACCGTACCATACCAGTATCGATGAGCACAGTACCGACTTCACAATCGCGGAATAGAAGAGGACTGCGGGATGTTGAACTTCCTTAGTTGTCTGAGGAAGTACAACCTCTGCTGCACTTTCTCGACAGTGGCATCAGCATTGGACCCCTATTTAAGGTCCTGGGAGATTGTGGTCCCTAGGAACTTCAAGGAGTCCACTAGCGATACCACACTGTCAGCAATCGTTAGCGGATTCTTCCTGAAGTCCACTATCATCTCGACAGTTTTGAGGGGGTTGAGCTCAAGGTTGTTGTGGCTGCACCACTGGGCCAACCGGTCTACTTCTCGTCTGTAGGCCGATTTGTCCCCGTCCTTGATGAGGCCGATGACGGTGGTGTCGTTGGCGAATTTGATGATCTTTACTGATTGTGCCTCTGAGGTGCAGTCATTTGTGTACAGGGAGAAGAGCAGGGGTGAAAGGACACAGCCCTGAGGGACCCCTGTACTAATGGACCGCACTTGAGAGGTGAATTCCCACGCTTTCACCTCCTGTGTCCTATCTGTCAGGAAGTCTGCTATCCAGGAACAGGTAGCTTCTGGGACCACTAGGCGAAGTAATTTGGAGAGGAGGATTCTGGAGAAGATTGTGTTGATGGCCGAGCTACAATCGACAAACAGGACCCTCACATAGGTACCGGGAAAGTCTAGGTGCTGTAGAATGTAGTGCAGGCTCATAGGTAAAACAGGTTGACTGCATCCTCGACACACCAATTAGATCGATAGGCAAACTGTAGGGGGTCCAGTTGGGGGCCAGTCACAGTTTTCAGGTGATTCAAGACCAGATGCTCGAACGTTTTCATGACCACAGATGTCAGTGCCTGTCGTCGTTCAGGTTCGTGATAGATGGTTTCTTGGGGACCGGGACGATAGTGGACCTTTTGAACAGGAAGGGACTTTCTGTAGCTTCATCGATTTGTTGAATATCTTGGTGAATATGGGGGCGAGCTGACCCACACATGCTCTCAGGGCAGATGGTGACACTCCGTCAGGACCCGGAGCTTTCCTGGGTTTGGCCCGTTTGAACGGTGCCTCCACCTTTTCTTGGGTGACTTGCAGTGCCTGGAGTTGGCCATCGGTGTTCGGGGCATCTTAGAGGTGATTGTTTGGGTCGCAGGGGACTTTTTTTGCGAACCTGCAATAAAAGTGGTTCAGCTTGTCTGCTAGGTCTTGGTGCATGGTGGTGGACTTCGATGTTTTCTTGTAGTTGATTGGTGTAGTCGACTCCCTAAAGATGCCCTCCCTGGCTGGCACTACAGAAGACTGAAAACAACACTAACTGGCAGTGTGTGGTAGTTATATATATATATATATATATATATATATTTATATATTTTTTTTTAAGTCACCCTTTGCTTTAAAAAAGCTGTTGGTGTACCGGGCCCCAAGGTTTCTGTTGCTGACCCTGACTATAAAACATCTCCTACTGCGTCCCATATCAGGCCCATAATGCTCTATAGTGGAGCTTACTATATAGCACCTCCTACTGCGTCCCACATCACCCCTGGTCACACTCAGATCAGGCCCATAATACTGTATACTATGCCATAGTGGTGCTTACTATATAACACCTCCTATTGGTCCCACATCACCCCTGCTCACACAGATCAGGAACTTAGGGGTTTATTCATGAAGCAGTGAAAAGAGTAGAGAAGTTGCCCATGGCAACCAATCAGCTTCTCTGTATAATTTTATAGTATGCAAATTATAAATGTTACTTCAGTGCTGATTGGCTCTTCTCCACAGTTTTCACTGCTTCATGAATAGACCCCTTAATGCTGTATACTATGCCATAGTGGTTCTTACTATATAACACCCCCTACTAGTGTCGGAATGGGACATGAAGGGCCCACCGGGGGAATGCAGTTATAGTGGCCAATACCTAGTGGTGTGGCCAGCCTACAAAGGGGGTGTGGTCAGCCTCCACAGAGGCTTGAAATACACAATAGTTTAGAGCAGTGTAATGCAACATATCTACCATCTATAATACAAGTGCATAGTCTGGAACCTGTGGGGGTCATTCTGACTCGTTCGCACGCAGCGGTTTATTGCTGCGGTGCAAACGGGTCCGGAATGCGCATGAGCAGCGGCCGCAGTGCGCGACGTTGTCCGGCGACAGGGGTCGCCGGGTTACGTCGTTTCTACCGAAGGAACCGCAAAGAAGATTGATAGGATGAAGGCAGACCTGCGCGTCACCGCAGTGTTTCCAGCCGTTTTCGGGGAGTGGATTTGAAAACACAAGCGTGTCCAGAAGAACGGAGGGCGGATGTCTGACGTCAAAGCCGGCTCCAGCATTGTAGAGATCGTCGCACAGGGTAAGTATGTCCAGGGCTGGTCTACTTCTGCTTGAAATTTTTTTAGCTTAGCAGGGCTGCACAGGCAATCGCAGCCCTGCTAAGCTAAAATACACTCCCCCATAGGCGTGTGCTAGTTGATCGCAGCAGCAGCAAAACGTTGCTGGCTGCGATCAACTCGGAATGACCACCCTGATTCCTAGAGGAAGGAGTAGGCCTTCAGGCCGTGGGGCCTACCGGTGGTTTCCCTGGTACCCCTGTGGGCCAGTCCAACCCTGCCCCCTACTGCATCCCACATCACCCCTGGTCACACTCAGATCAGGCCCATAATGCTGTATACTATGCCATAGTGGTGCTTACTATATAACACCTCCTACTGCATCCCACATCACCACTGGTCACACTCAGATCAGGCCCATAATGCTGTATACTAGGCCATAGTGGTGCTTACTATATAACACCCCCTACTGCATCCCACATCACCCCTGGTCACACTCAGATCAGCCCACAATGCTGTATACTATGCCATAGATGTGCTTACTTTATAATACCTCCTACTGCGTCCCATGGCCCTCATTCCGAGTTGATCGCTCGCTAGCTGCTTTTAGCAGCAGTGCAAATGCTAAGCCGCCGCCCTCTGGGTGTGTATATAAGCTTAGCAGAAGTGCGAACGAAAGGTTAGCAGAATAGTGCTGACATTTTTCAAGCAGTTTCAGAGTAGCTGCAGACCTACTGCTTACTTGCGATCACTTCAGTCTGTTTGGTTCCTGGTTTGACATCACAAACACGCCCTGCGTTCGGCCAGCCACTCCCCCGTTTCCCTAGGCACGCCTGCGTTTTTGCCTGACACACCTGCGTTTTTTAGCACACTCCCGGAAAACGGCCAGTTACCACCCAGAAACACCCACTTCCTGTCAATCATTCAACGATCAACAGTGCGACTGAAAAGCGTCGCTAGACTTTGTGTGAAACTGCATAGTTTTGTGTGAAAGTACGTTGTGCGTGCGCACTGCGGCCCGTACGCATGCGCAGAAATGCAGATTTTTAGCCTGATTGCTGCGCTGCGAACAACGACAGCTAGCGATCAACTCGGAATGACCACCCATGTCACTTCTGTTCACACTCAGATCAGGCCCATAAACCTAAATAGTATGCCATAGTGGTGCTTACTATATATATAGGCCCTGCAGTAGGGGGGACAAAGGGTACACCCATGCACTGGTCAGTAGAGAGCCTGGCCGGGCCCAGGTACGTTTCAGGGGTCGTGGCCTAATCACAGGAGGTGTGGCCCTGCAATACAAAAAAATAGTACTTTAAGCTCCTCCCTGGCCACACTGAGGTCTAGCATGTGCTAGGGATGGCCGTCGGTTAGGTGTCCATTGATTGTTGCCATCGATGATACCATTGACAATAACAATCGATGGTACACAAACCATCTATGGTGAACCATTGATGGTTTGCACCACTCGATGGCCACCACTGAAAGGTGCTTACTGGTCCGCGGACCAATGAAAACCGGGGGCGGAACCTAGTGGGTGTCAGGGGGTGGAGCTATGCTCCGTGTCCTGGCACCACATTCGGAAAAAAAAAAGTATTTGGTTATACCTTTCCATCGATGGAGGGAAACAATCTGGTTCTTCCCCATCGATGGCAAAAGTATTCTACATCGACCATAACATCAATGATTTTGAATAATCGATGGTCGATGGCCATCCCTACCATGTGCTGGGCTGAGGAGAAGAACTGCTGCTGGCATGTAAGGGGGGGTCCTCCGTCAGACCTGGGCCCGGGTAAATGGTACCTGCCCCCCCCCTCCGGCGCCACTGCCCTTGTAGGGCTCCCGAGGTTCAGGGTGGCCCCAGGGATCAGGGATACAAAAAATGTAGCTGCAGTGCCAGTACTGCTTTGAAAGTGAGTGCACCAACTGCTCAGTTTAAGAAAGAAAGCAATTAATTTGTCCGAACCCCCCCCCCCCCCCCCAGATCCAGACCCCCGAACTATATCTAATTCCTTAACACTAAAGAGCAGACTGGATGGGCCCTTTGGTTCCTATCTGCAGTAAAATACTATGGGGATCATTCTGACCCGATCACATGCTGCAGTTTATCGCAGTGCAGCGATCAGGTCAGAACTGTGCATGCGCCTGCGCTGGGCAGGGGGGGCAGAACGGAGGCACATGGCCGCTGTTTCGTGGGCGCGGTCCGGCCAACGCAGGCGTGCCCGGACCGTACGGGGGGCGGACCACAGCGGCTGCGTGACGTCACACTCTGCCGCTGTGGGCCGGGGAGCGACGAGTAGCTCCCGGCCAGCACGATAAAGCTGCGCTGGTCGGGACCTACTCCTAAAGTGCAAAAGCTTCGCCACTGTGTCATGCTTTTGCACTTCTGCGGGGGGAGCCGGCACTGACATGCGGGGCGGGATAGCCCTGTGCTGGGCGTCCCCCCGCATGTCTATTGTCATGATCGTAGCCCTGCAAAATTTTGCAGGGCTACGATCAACTTGGAATGATCCCCCATGTTTCTATGTATACAGTGTGTTGCAAGAAAATATATCTGAATCCAACGTTACCGTAACATATGCATATACCTGCACTTGCTCGTTAGGTCAGAACAACTTGCCTCATTGAATTCATCCCTATGAATAGATCAGTGTTTTTCAACCGATGTGCCACGGCACACTCGCAAGCGTCTGCCAGAGATGCTGCGCGCCGCCCACCAGAGAGTCCTTCGCTGCCTGCCAGAGATGCCAGCACGGCTGCTGCCGCAATCAGTAGCCGGCTCGGCTGTGCTGTGCACTTCCGCGAGCCACCCATGACCTACAGTATGGTGAGTCATAGGTCACGCACGATACATCGCATTCCTGCCTGGAGTGCCCCGGCCCGCCCACCCACTGCTGCTCCGTGCTGCTGCTGTAACTGCCTGGTCCATCCCCTCAGTGCTCCTCACTTTTCCCACCACTGAGAGGGAAAGATTTAACAGCTACAGGCAGGGCCGGTGCTAGGGTGTTCGGCGCCCCCCTGCAAACTATAAATTTGTGCCCTCCCATACTGTACAAAGGGACAGAGCTTGTCAATAAAAGGATGTGGTCTCACAAAGAAGGGACGTAGCCACACAATAGTACCCCCATTTAAAACACCCCCCAGTAGTGTTGCTGCTTACACATAACGCCCCAGTTGTATCACAGCTTACACATAATGCCCCAGTAGTAGCGCCACTTCCACATAACAACCCCAGTAGTAGCGCAGCTTACACATAACGCCCCAGTAGTAGCGCTGCTTGCACATAATGCCCCAGTAGTAGCGCCGCTTCCACATAACGACCCCAGTAGTAGCGCCGCTTACACATAACGCCCCCAGTAGTAGCGCAGCGTACACGTAATGCCCCATTAGTAGCGCCGCTTACACGTAACGCCCCCTGTAGTAGCGCAGCGTACACGTAACACCCCAGTAGTAGTGCAGCTTACAAATAATGCCCCCAGTAGTAGTGCAGCTTACAAATAATGCCCCCAGTAGTAGCGCAGCTTACAAATAACACCCACAGAAGTGATTTATTCACATCCCCCCCCCCCTCCCACACATACATAAATACACACACACACACACACACACACACACACACACTTACTCTCCCTTCACTTATCAGTCTGGCTTGCAGGAACTGGAGCAGCATGTCCTCTGTGGTACTGTGTAGCCACGCCCCTTTTCACCATGTAGCCCCACCCCTTTCTGTGTAGGCTCGCCCCCTTCGTCCGATCAGTTAGGGCGGGATGTACTAAGCTGTCCCGCCACGTTAACTGCCTTCACTGCGCTCCCTTTGACATTCTCAATGGTAACAGTTCTCCTCCTCCAGCCGGCGCTGCCATACGCTCCCTGTTGTTTTCTCCCTGGGCTTCCCCTCGCTGGTATTACACTTGCTCCGCCTCTTCACCGCCGCGGCCACTCAGGTCTCAGTGTTGTTGATGCCGCGCTCCCCCTTTTTCTATTTTCTTGGGCATGCGCACATGCCACAGCTCGGGATGTCTGAGTGGCCACGGCGGTGAAGAGGCGGAGCAAGTGTAATACCAGCGAGGGGAGGCCTGGGGAGAAAACAACGGGGAGCGAACGGCAGTGCCCGCTGAGGGAGGAGAACAGTTACTGTGGAGAATGTCAAAGGGAGAGTAGAAAAGGCAGTTAACGCGGCCGGACAGCTTAGTACATCCCGCCCTTAGTCACTGTTACAGGAGGGGAGAGGAGGCTTTAACCTGCCGACGCCGCTGCCTGTCATACAGTGACAGGCACAGCAGCCAGCAGCAGCAGCAGGAAGGCCAGGCGCAGCAGCGGGGATGCAGTGCAGGGAAAGCGCCTCTCCTCCCTGGCGTCTACCTGCACTGCATCCCTTTGCTGAGCGGGTAGTACCGGACCTGGCTACAGGTTATTTATATATATTTTTTAATTATGTATGTGTGGAGTTACTGTGGGGTGGGGGCAGACATTGCGTGGAGTTACTATGGGGGGGCAGTGTGTGGAATTACTGGGGGGGTGCAGTGAGTGGAAGTTCTATTGGGGGGGCAGTGTGACATTACTGTGGGGGACAATGTTTATGCAATATGGAGTTGTGCATATATGAATTGGCAATTTTGTACTGCTGGTGGGGAATTTTAGACGTGGTCCTGATGACACCTTCTGCATTATACAGTTATAAATAAGGAGTAAATAGTGACCAGGTTAAGTTGGAGGTGAAATTAGTTGGGGAGGCAGTGTGTGGTTGAATTACTCTGGGGGACAGTGTATGGCATTATTATAAATTTGTTTTATTACTGTGGGGGGCCAGTGTGTTTGCACTTCTGTGGGGGCCAGTGTGTTTGTTTAATTGCTGTGGGGGCCAATGTGTGTGTATGGGGTTTTTATCCCATGGGGCACTGATGGTGTGGCTTGGCAATTTTAAAGTCTTGTCGGTTTGCTGCGAGTTGAAAAAGGTTGAAAATCACTGGAATAGAGGTTGTGTGATCCCCGTGCAGCAGTCACAGAAAGGGTTAAACTCTGCAGCTTGTCACTCAAATTACATTGTTGCTATTTTTTGGCAGAACCTGAGCTGGGAGCTGTAACCCACAGACTAGCTGCAATAATGACTCTTAAGGTCCGTTCACTTTAGACGATGTCACTCTGTGAGCGACATCGTCTAATGTTTTCCCATCCCGGGCCGGCCGGTCAGCGGGCCGCCTGTACACACTGAGCGATATGACCGCTCATATCGCTCAGTGACGTCACGCCTCCGCCAGCCCTGCATGAAGGTCGTGGACGAAAGTCCACATCCTTCATGCATGCCCTACCGACAGCGACGATCGTTGCCGACCCGCGGGGCCACGCATCGGTCATTGCTGGCGGCATACACACTTGACGATAAAATGAGCGGCGTCGCTCAAGGAGGGGGAAAATGAGCGACGTCGCTCATTTTATCGTTAAGTGTGTATGGACCTTTAGCCAACAGTTCTATATTCCTGTATAGTGGATGTAATTCTCAGTAATACCCTTTTCAATACATTTCAGTGCCGGGTCGTTTTGCCGGTCTCTGCCTGACCCCCCCTTTCACACAGAGAAGCAAATTACCGGGTCAAGAATTTCTTCCAAGTAACTTGTGGATCAACACGGGTATTTCGTCTGTGTGAAAGGGTCAGCCCGGATCAAAATTCCCGGGTCTTCAACCCTGGTAAATTCTTGGGTCGAAATCCCGGGAATTTCAACCCGGGTTGACCCTTTAACACAGAAAAAGGACCCGTGTTTTTCTGCAAATTACCGGGTAGAACTTCTTCACCCAGGAATTTAATTTTCTGTGTGAAAGGTGTATAAATGTCCATGAGAGCTGCACCACACCAATTATGTAATTCTGTATGCTTTATTTAATTTTCAGTATATGTCACTAACAGCTTCACATTACCTCTTGTGTAATCCTTTGTAAAGCATCTAATTCTCAGTATTTGTCACTGACAGCTGCACAGTACCTCTTGTGCAATCCTTGGCAAAGCATATAATTCTCAGCATATGTCACTGACAGCTGTGCCACGGCACTTTTGTAATACTATATACTGGTGGTGATTCTCAGTATACAGTATTACAGAAGCACTCCCTATATTATATTGTGGTTACTGCAATGCTCTCTTGTCTTTTATGGTTGTAACGGCAATACTCTCTGCAGTATATGGTGGCCACTACAATGCTCTCTATATTATCTGGCCATCATTGCAATGATTTCTGTTATCGGGCTGTTACTGTGATGCTCTCTGTATTATATAGAGGTCACTACGATGTTTCTTGTATTATATGGTGATCACTGATTCTCTCTGTTATATATGATGCTCAATATAATATTCTCTGCATTATATGGTAGTCACTATAATATTTTCTACATTATCTAGCTGAAGATCAGGGGCACAAAAGATGGAGCCTCAGCTCCTAATAATGCTTTTTGAAGTGTACCCTCCAACTGCTCAATTTAAGTAAGAAAACAATTAACAGGCCCCCAAACCCCTTCCCCCTCTTTTACCCTGCCACTTGGTCAAGTCCCTGTGGTCCGTGCTGTATTGCTGTCATTACGCATATCATTGCGCTGCCGCTTTCCCTGTCTGTCCCTGTCACAGTCAAAGAGATGGGTATCCGAGCTGGTAAACCACCTGCCAGGCTCATTGACAGTCTGAGTCAAAAGCTCCCACAGAAGCCACCCGTAGCCCCACCGCTGTCCAACTCCGCTCCCTGCAGACAAGAGAGATCCGGGCTGTGGTGAGCCCCTTTTTTAAAACCACCCTCTGCTTTAAAAGGGAGGGAGGCTAAAGGGAAGTTGAGGAAGCCGCAGAGATATCAGTGTACCGGGCCCCAAGATTTCTGTTGCCGGCCCTGGACGTAAGCTGAGGGTGTTTGTGACATACTAGTGGACTTCTTCATTTTTTCTTTAACAGAGAAATCAAGTTATTGTTAAAACTAATAACAGAAAATAAATATCTATAAATTAAATGAAAATGACAATTATGATGACAGTTCCTTATGAGAATGCGTTTTGTAGTATTTATAAATAGCTGTATAGACGGCATATGTACTGTAGAATGTGGCCACTATAAATGGTATATTTAAATGAACATATGGTAAGTTCACCAATGTTACTTGCTTTCACCAGGTGAATAAAGCCCTTAAGCAGAAATCGGACATTGAACACTACCGCAACAAACTGCGTCTCAAGGCTAAACGAAAGGGCTACTATGACTTCCCCCCTATAGAAACCAAGTCCCTCAACGAGAGGAAGAGAAAGGCCTATGAGAAAACTCAGGCGGAGATCGACAATGCGCTGGAGGTGGATACAGACAATTCTTCGCCATTTGCAGAGCCTAAAAACAGGTACAGTTTTCCTATTGGTTGTTAAGTGTTTTCTGGCAATATTATACCATGGCTAGTGTCATACAACAAAGAATTGGCTCAGTGATGTCACTGGTTCTGAGTGAATTGATTGGTTGCACTCTCAAGTATATTGTATCAGCTGACAGACTGGCTGTATTGTATTGTCTAGCTTGTACCTAAGTGTGTAGAGTCCCCCTTCTTTTCCTGGCAACATGGACTGTGCTGATTCCATACTACATCACTGTCTCTGACTGAATTGATTGGTTTTGTTCCCAAGAATATTGGGTCAGCTGACAAAATGGCTGCCTTGACTGTGTGTAGGCATGAGGAGCAACTGAAAGTAGGCAGGCAGATATTATACAAAAAAAAGGATTCAAGGTATTAGTAATGCCCCTTGTGTTATGAAAGACAGTGTATATCTGCTACAACACTTTTAGGTGCTTCCATGTTTTATTTTTGAAAAGGAGATGAGAAGGGGGTTGGTTACATAGTGTTGGATAGAACTGCCCATAGATTCTGAGCAGAGGTGGCTTAAGAGAGGAAGTGTGCCCATGTGCGCTATGCATGTAGGAGCCTCCTCTCCCAGACGCAGTTGGTGAGTGACTCACTGTGCCAGAATCTACGGTGCATGCGCAGGGCTCCGGGAACATGGCGCTTGTGCCTTCCATTTTCCCGGTGATTTCTGCAGTGTCTTTGCCGGAGAGGTAAGTATGATATATATATATATGGGTGCAGGGTGTTCCCCCAGGGGCCCATGTGCACCTGCACTCATTATAGATATGCCTATGATTCTGTAATGAAGGATGGAATAATCATGTTCCGCCCTTCATTAGCATAAACTAGATCGCTAGCGATAATGCTAGGTTTTTTGATGTGTAGCACATCAAACCCAGCGTCCATCGCTAGCTCCCACCCGTACGCACTGTAGGTGATTTGTCATTACGAAACAGCAAATCGGCCCGACATCGCTCCAATGTGTACCCAGCTTTGCTTTCATACAGCATCTTGACGTTTCACTAGAAATTAGGCATGTCACTATTCCCCAATTAACAATATTGTGTGTAACATCTTATATTGTTTCTCTGACGTCCTAGTGGATGCTGGGAACTCCGTAAGGACCATGGGGAATAGATGGGCTTCGCAGGAGACTGGGCACTCTAAAAGAAAGATTAGGTACTATCTGGTGTGCACTGGCTCCTCCCTCTATGCCCCTCCTCCAGACCTCAGTTAGATTTCTGTGCCCGGCCGAGCTGTGCACACTAGGGGCTCTCCTGAGCTCCTAGAAAGAAAGTATATTTTAGGTTTTTTATTTTACAGTGAGACCTGCTGGCAACAGGCTCACTGCAACGAGGGACTAAGGGGAGAAGAAGCGAACCTACCTGCTTGCAGCTAGCTTGGGCTTCTTAGGCTACTGGACACCATTAGCTCCAGAGGGATCGACCGCAGGACCCGTCCTTGGTGTTCGTTCCCGGAGCCGCGCCGCCGTCCCCCTTACAGAGCCAGAAGCTAGAAGAGGTCCGGAAAAATCGGCGGCAGAAGACTTCAGTCTTCACCAAGGTAGCGCACAGCACTGCAGCTGTGCGCCATTGCTCCTCTTGTACACCTCACACTCCGGTCACTGATGGGTGCAGGGCGCTTGGGGGGGGGGCGCCCTGAGCAGCAATAATTAGACCTTGGCTGGCAAAATAATCACAATATATAGCCCCAGAGGCTATATATGTGATAAATACCCCTGCCAGATTCCATAAAAAAGCGAGAGAAAAGTCCGCCGAAAAAGGGGCGCAGCTATCTCCCTCAGCACACTGGCGCCATTTCTCCCTCACAGCTCCGCTGGAAGGAAGCTCCCTGGCTCTCCCCTGCAGTCTGCACTACATAAGGGTAAAAAAGAGAGGGGGGGCACTAAATTTAGGCGCAGTATATAATTTATAGCAGCTATAAGGGGATATAATTCAGTTAGTCCCTGTATTATATAGCGCTCTGGTGTGTGCTGGCATACTCTCTCTCTGTCTCCCCAAAGGGCTTTTTGTGGGGTCCGGTCCTCTGTCAGAGCATTCCCTGTGTGTGTGCGGTGTGTCGGTACGGCTGTGTCGACATGTTTGATGAGGAGGCTTATGTGGAGGCAGAGCAGATGCCTATAAATGTGATGTCACCCCCTGCGGGGCAGACACCTGAGTGGATGGACTTATGGAAGGAATTACGTGCAAGTGTCGACTCCTTACATAAAAAATTTGACGACATGCCAAATGCGGGACAGTCGGCTTCTCAGCTCGTGTCTGCCCAGACGACTCAAAGGCCATCAGGGGCTCTAAAGCGCCCGCTACCTCAGATGGCAGACACAGATGTCGACACGGATACTGATACCAGTGTCGACGACGAAGAGTCTAATTTAATGTCCACTAGGGCCATTCGTTGCATGATTGAGGCAATGAAAGAGGTATTACACATTTCTGATATAAACCCAGGTACCTCAAAAAAGGGTATTATGTTTGGGGAGAAAAAACTACCAATAGTTTTTCCCCCATCTGAAGAATTAAATGAAGTGTGTGAAGAAGCGTGGGCTTCCCCCGATAAAAAATTGGTAATTTCTAAAAAGTTACTAATGGCGTTCCCTTTCTCGCCAGAGGATAGGTCACGTTGGGAAACACCCCCTAGGGTGGATAAAGCGCTCACACGCTTGTCAAAAAAGGTGGCACTACCATCTCCGGATACGGCCGCCCTAAAGGAGCCTGCTGATAGAAAGCAGGAGGCGATCCTGAAGTCTGTATATACACACTCAGGCATTATACTGAGACCAGCGATTGCTTCAGCATGGATGTGCAGTGCTGCAGCTGCGTGGTCAGATTCCCTGTCGGAAAATATTGACACCCTAGACACTATTCTGCTAACCGTAGAGCATATAAAAGACTCAGTCTTATACATGAGAGATGCACAGAGGGAGATCTGCCGACTGGCATCTAAAATAAGTGCTCTGTCCATCCCTGCTAGGAGAGGCTTATGGACTCGGCAGTGGACAGGGGATGCAGATTCGAAAAGGCACATGGAAGTTTTGCCTTATAAGGGTGAGGAGTTATTCGGGGATGGTCTCTCAGACCTAGTTTCCACAGCAACAGCTGGGAAGTCAGCATTTTTGCCCCATGTCCCCTCACAGCCTAAGAAAGCGCCGTATTATCAGGTACAGTCCTTTCGACCCCAGAAAAACAGGTGGGGAAAAGGCGGGTCCTTTCTGTCCAGAGGCAGAGGTAGGGGAAAAAAGCTGCAACAAACAGCAGGTTCCCAGGAACAAAAGTCCTCCCCCGCTTCTTCCAAGTCCGCCGCATGACGGGGGGGCTCCACAGGCGGAGCCAGGTACGGTGGGGGGCCGCCTCAAAAATTTCAGCGATCAGTGGGCTCGCTCACAGGTGGATCCCTGGATCCTTCAAGTAGTATCTCAGGGGTACAAGCTGGAATTCGAGGCGCCTCCCCCCCGCCGTTTCCTCAAATCTGCCTTGCCGACAACTCCCTCGGGCAGGGAGGCTGTGCTAGAGGCAATTCACAAGCTGTATTCCCAGCAGGTGATAGTCAAGGTGCCCCTACTTCAACAAGGACGGGGTAACTATTCCACACTGTTTGTGGTACCGAAACCGGACGGTTCGGTGAGACCCATTTTAAATTTGAAATCCTTGAACACATACATAAAAAAATTCAAGTTCAAGATGGAATCGCTCAGGGCGGTTATTGCAAGCCTGGACGAGGGAGATTACATGGTATCCCTGGACATCAAGGATGCTTACCTGCATGTCCCCATTTACCATCCTCACCAGGAGTACCTCAGATTTGTGGTACAGGATTGCCATTACCAATTCCAGACACTGCCGTTTGGACTGTCCACGGCACCGAGGGTGTTTACCAAGGTAATGGCAGAAATGATGATACGCCTTCGAAAAAAGGGAGTTTTAATTATCCCGTACTTGGACGATCTCCTTATAAAGGCGAGGTCCAAGGAGCAGTTGTTGGTCGGAGTAGCACTATCTCGGGAGGTGCTACAACAGCACGGATGGATTCTAAACATTCCAAAGTCACAGCTGGTTCCTTCCACACGCCTACTGTTCCTGGGGATGGTTCTGGACACAGAACAGAAAAAAGTGTTTCTCCTGCAGGAGAAAGCCAAGGAGCTGTAATCTCTAGTCAGAGACCTCCTGAAACCAAAACAGGTATCGGTGCATCACTGCACACGAGTCCTCGGAAAAATGGTAGCTTCATACGAAGCAATTCCATTCGGCAGGTTCCATACAAGAACCTTTCAGTGGGACCTCTTGGACAAGTGGTCGGGATCGCATCTTCAGATGCATCGGCTGATAACCCTGTCTCCAAGGACCAGGGTGTCTCTGCTGTGGTGGCTGCAGAGTGCTCATCTTCTAGAGGGCCGCAGATTCGGCATACAGGACTGGGTCCTGGTGACCACGGATGCCAGCCTTCGAGGCTGGGGGGCAGTCACACAGGGAAGAAATTTCCAAGGACTTTGGTCAAGTCAGGAGTCGTCCCTACACATAAATATTCTGGAACTGAGGGCCATTTACAATGCCCTAAGTCAGGCAAGGCCCCTGCTTCAAAACCAGCCGGTACTGATCCAATCAGACAACATCACGGCAGTCGCCCATGTAAACCGACAGGGCGGCACAAGAAGCAGGATGGCAAAGGCCGAAGCCACAAGGATTCTCCGATGGGCGGAAAATTACGTCTTAGCACTGTCAGCAGTGTTCATTCCGGGAGTGGACAACTGGGAAGCAGACTTCCTCAGCAGACACGACTTACACCCGGGAGAGTGGGGACTTCATCCAGAAGTCTTCCAACTGTTGGTAAACCGTTGGGAAAGGCCACAGGTGGACATGATGGCGTCCCGCCTCAACAAAAAGCTAAAGAGATATTGCGCCAGGTCAAGGGACCCTCAGGCGATAGCTGTGGACGCTCTAGTGACACCGTGGGTGTACCAGTCGGTTTATGTGTTCCCTCCTTTGCCTCTCATACCAAAGGTACTGAGAATAATAAGAAGGCGAGAAGTAAGAACGATACTCGTGGTTCCGGATTGGCCAAGAAGAGCTTGGTACCCAGAACTTCAAGAAATGATATCAGAGGACCCATGGCCTCTACCGCTCAGACAGGATCTGCTACAGCAGGGGCCCTGTCTGTTCCAAGACTTACCGCGGCTGCGTTTGACGGCATGGCGGTTGAATTCCGGATCCTAAAGGAAAAGGGCATTCCGGAGGAAGTCATTCCTACGCTGATAAAAGCTAGGAAAGAAGTAACCGCAAACCATTATCACCGTATTTGGCGAAAATATGTTGCGTGGTGTGAGGCCAGGAAGGCCCCTACTGAGGAATTTCAGCTGGGTCATTTTCTGCACTTCCTACAGTCGGGAGTGACTATGGGCCTAAAATTGGGTTCCATTAAGGTCCAGATTTCGGCTCTGTCGATTTTCTTACAAAAAGAACTGGCTTCACTGCCTGAAGTTCAGACATTTGTAAAGGGTGTGCTACATATTCAGCCCCCTTTTGTGCCTCCTGTGGCACCTTGGGATCTCAACGTGGTGTTGAGTTTCCTGAAATCACATTGGTTTGAGCCACTTAAAACTGTGGATCTGAAATATCTCACGTGGAAAGTGGTCATGTTATTGGCCTTGGCTTCGGCCAGGCGTGTGTCAGAATTGGCGGCTTTGTCATGTAAAAGCCCTTATCTGATTTTCCATATGGATAGGGCAGAATTGAGGACTCGTCCCCAGTTTCTCCCTAAGGTGGTATCAGCTTTTCATTTGAACCAACCTAGTGTAGTGCCTGCGGCTACTAGGGACTTGGAAGATTCCAAGTTACTGGACGTAGTCAGGGCCTTGAAAATGTATGTTTCCAGGACGGCTGGAGTCAGGAAAACTGACTCGCTTTTTATCCTGTATGCACCCAACAACCTAGGTGCT
Source organism: Pseudophryne corroboree (assembly GCF_028390025.1). Classification (NCBI taxonomy): domain Eukaryota; kingdom Metazoa; phylum Chordata; class Amphibia; order Anura; family Myobatrachidae; genus Pseudophryne; species Pseudophryne corroboree. The sequence continues at coordinate 90,344,902 of NC_086454.1, read as the reverse complement.
CCTGCTTCTAAGCAGACTATTGCTCGCTGGATTTGTAGCACAATTCAGCTGGCGCATTCTGCGGCTGGATTGCTGCATCCTAAATCAGTAAAAGCCCATTCCACAAGGAAAGTGGGCTCATCTTGGGCGGCCCGAGGGGTCTCGGCTTTACAACTTTGCCGAGCTGCAACTTGGTCAGGGGCAAACACGTTTGCTAAATTCTACAAATTTGATACCCTGGCTGAGGAGGACCTTGAGTTCTCTCATTCGGTGCTGCAGAGTCATCCGCACTCTCCCGCCCGTTTGGGAGCTTTGGTATAATCCCCATGGTCCTTACGGAGTTCCCAGCATCCACTAGGACGTCAGAGAAAATAAGATTTTACTCACCGGTAAATCTATTTCTCGTAGTCCGTAGTGGATGCTGGGCACCCATCCCAAGTGCGGATTGTCTGCAATACTTGTATATAGTTATTGCCTAACTAAAGGGTTATTGTTGAGCCATCTGTTGAGAGGCTCAGTTATACTTCATACTGTTAACTGGGTATAGTATCACGAGTTGTACGGTGTGATTGGTGTGGCTGGTATGAGTCTTACCCGGGATTCAAAATCCTTCCTTATTGTGTCAGCTCTTCCGGGCACAGTATCCTAACTGAGGTCTGGAGGAGGGGCATAGAGGGAGGAGCCAGTGCACACCAGATAGTACCTAATCTTTCTTTTAGAGTGCCCAGTCTCCTGCGGAGCCCGTCTATTCCCCATGGTCCTTACGGAGTTCCCAGCATCCACTACGGACTACGAGAAATAGATTTACCGGTGAGTAAAATCTTATTTTTTTGCTTTAATTCCATCAAATGTACTGTATACAGTAAGTGTGATGTTTCTGTTTCTTGCGCCAATCTCCTCACGGGTTAATTGCTCACTTATTATTATTATTATTATCATCCTTTATTTATATGGCGCCACAAGGGATCCGCAGCGCCAATTACACAGTACATAATCAAATGAGCAAAGAAGAAAACAGCACTTACAGTACAAGACAATATAGGGCAGGTATAGAAAACCCGGGGTTAGGTGTCATCAAAGGGAGTATAAGATAGTGTAAGTAAGAAAAGGAAAGGCACATGAGGAAAGAAGTCCCTGCTCTTGCGAGCTTACAATCTAAAAGGTGAGGTGCTAACAGACCAGAGTGACCCAGAGTGACCCAGACCCGGTAGACAGTGAGCATAGACAAGAGGAGAGTTGGCTGGGTTTGTTGAAGAAGTGGGTCTTGAGAGCCCGTTTGAAGTTTTGTAGAGAGGTGGAGAGTTGGATGGGGAGAGGTAGAGCATTCCGGAGATAGGGTGCAGCACGTGCAAAATCTTGTAGGTGGAGTGGGAGGAGGTAATCAGTTGACAGAAGAGACGGCGTGCATTAGCAGAGCGAAGAGAACGGGTGGGAATGTAAAGAGAGATAAGGTCAGAGATGTAAGAGGGAGAAGAGTGGGTGAGGGTTTTGTAGGTGTGTGAGAAGCTTGAATTGGATTCTGAATGGGAAGGGTAGCCAGTGAAGGTCCTGCAAGAGAGGTGATGTGGATGTAGTACGTTTGGTGAGGGAAATGAGACGGGCAGCAGCATTGAGGATAGATTGAAGTGGAGAGAGGCATTTTTGAGGGAGGCCAGATAGGAGGAGATTGCAGTAGTCCAATCTGGAGATGACCAGTGAGTGGATGAGGATCTTAGTAGCATCCTGGGTGAGAAAGGGTCTGATCCTGGAGATGTTTTTGTGATGAAAATGGCAGGTTTTTGAGAGGTACTGAATGTGTGGTTTGAAGGAGAGGGAAGAGTCAAGGATTACTCCAAGACATCGCACTTGTGGGCTAGAGGAGATAGTTGTGCCATCAATGGATAATGAAATTGTGGGAGGTGAGGTTATGCGGAAGGGAGGGAAGATGATCAGCTCAGTCTTAGACATGTTAAGTTTAAGAAAGTGCTGGGACATCCGGGAGGAGATAGCAGAGAGACAGTTGGAGATACGAGTGAGGAGAGCAGGGGAGAGGTCAGGGGAGGAAAGGTAGATTTGAGTATCGTCAGCGTAGAGATGATATTTTAAGTCAAAAGAGCTAATGAGCTCACCTAATGAGGATGTGTACAGAGAGAAAAAGAGAGGCCCAAGGACAGAACCTTAGGGGACACCTACTGGTAGAGGAAGTGGGGGACAGGTGTAGTCATGAGAGGAGACAGAAAAGGAACGGTCAGAAACGTAGGAGGACAGCCAGGAGAGAGCAGTATCATGCAAACTAAGGGAGTAAAGGATTTGCAGGAGGAGAGGATGATCTACAGTGTCAAAAGCAGCAGAGATATCAAGGAGAATAAGCAGAGAGTAGTGGCCCCTGGATTTAGCAGCAAGGAGGTCATTGCAGACTTTCGTGAGGGCAGTTTCAGTGGAGTTCTGAGGATGGAAACCAGACTGGAAAGGGTCAAGCAGTGAATGGGAAGAAAGAAAGACAGTGAGGCGGTTGTAGACAATACGCTCAAGGAGTATGGAGGCAAAAGGGAGAAGAGAGATGGGTTGGTAGTTGGAGAGATTGGTTGGATCAAGGGAAGGTTTTTTAAGAATAGGGGAGACAAGTGCATGCTTGAAGGCAGAAGGGACATGAGAGATTGAGTAGATGGGCAAGATGGGAACAGGCAGAAGAAGAGAGGAAGCGGAGAAGGCGGGAGGGAATAGGATCAAGTGGGGAGGTGGAGCGGGGTAAGGACCGGATGAGGACCATGACTTCCTCTCCAGATACAGGGAAGAAAGAAGTCAGAGTTGGTAGGAGTGAAGGAGAGGGGGGGTTTGAGAAATGGAGGAGGGGGGTTGCTCAGGTTCTGGTGGGATGTTATGTCCTGACGAAGGGAGTCAGTTTTGGATGTGAAGTAGGTGGCAAAGTCAAGAGCAATTAAAGCTAATTTAAACAATACTTGAACTCACATCTGACCCGATCAGATGTCCTTAGAAAAAAAGAATAATTGAAGAAAGACAGCACTAGTGTACGCAGTCCAGGGATTGCCTACAGGTTACCATTAAATAAACCCTTTTTCAGGTGACTTTTGGTTGAAATAGAGCTTTTCTGTTCTCCAGCATGTATGCTGTAATAAATAATCCCCTTCCATTTAGATGAAAAAAATACTCTGAATGCCCCGAATTGTTTCTTTGAAAATCAGCTGCCAAATAGATTACAGAAAGCACTTGGAAGCACTACATTTTTACCATAAGGTAGTACAAAAGAAATAATAGCAGTCATTTGCAAATTATTTTGTTATAAAGTGAAGAGTATTGGGCTTAAAAATAAATGAAATGTACTATACATATACAGTATGAATCATTTTAGCCTTTTTAAAGCTTTCCTAGAGTAAATAAAATTAGTTAAAAACTATTAGTTATTTTTCATTTTCTAGAAATAAATACATTTAGATTAAAGTGGGAATGATATGCAATTGCAAAGCAGTTATTGACTTTGTTATACATTAGCAAAACACTTTTAGTCCGGAAGGAATTGTATTATTCACCCGCTGTGGCGTTGCAATGACTACTGCAGTAAATGACGAACTATTAAAACGTGTAAATCACACAGTATGGAGTCTAAAGGCACAGAACTTGGCTGCAGAATCTGCTTGGCACAACCTAGGAATGATGAAGGGACATGTGGATATGAACAACACAGAAATTATAGTACATTTCAAAAGTCTAATTATACTGTACAGAAAAATGTCTATCTATCCATCCTTCCATCCATCCATCCATATGACGGCCATATCGCTCAGTGACGTCACGTAGCGGTCGGGCCGTGCTGGCAGCTCTTGGACGACAGTCCAAATGGAGCTGCATGCACGGCCGGCAGCAAGGGTCGCTAACGACCCGCAAGGTCGCGCATCGCTCATCGGCGGTGGCATACACACTTGCCGAGAAAGCGAATGATGGCGCTCAGGAATGGTGAAAATGAGCGACGGCAAGTGTGTATGCACCTTTAGACCTTAAAATGCATTATACAGCAAATAACAAAAAAGCTGTAAAAAAAATTAAAAAAAATAACCCATTTTGTTCAGTGCTGTCTTTATTGATCCAGAGGAAATCAAATCAGAATCCACCACAGCAGAATAATTTCCTTCCTGAGCCCCTAAACTGCATACACAATTATTCCCTGGATCAGTTCACCTTGTTTATTTATTTATTTATTTATTTACAGGTTGAGTATCTCTTATCCAAAATGCTTGGGACCAGAGGTATTTTGGATATGGGATTTTTCCGTATTTTGGAATAATTGCATACCATAATGAGATATCAAGGTGATGGGACCTAAGTCTAAGCACAGAATGCATATATGTTACATTTACACCTTACACACACAACCTGAAGGTCATTTTAGCCAATATTTTTAATAACTTTGTGCATTAAACAAAGTGTGTCTACATTCACACAATTCATTTATGTTTCATATACACCTTATACACACACCGGGGTACTACGGGATAGATAGTCAAATGTTATTTTTATATGGAAACCATTAGATATCCAAATATCCAGATCCTTCCTTTTGGATCAAAGAAAAACTCCTCTTCATTCCCTCAAAGAAACAAAGAAGGGGGAATATAGTGAAGTACAGTTTTTATTATTGGTAAGACAACATAAAATAGAATAATACACAATTCCACCAACTGAAGGTGGGGCAAATATGCGTACCGTGATGTGTGGGGTCCCCAGTGATGGTTACCCTATAGCATTTGTGAGGAAGTAAACAGATACCTCCCGGGATCCAGGCACTGCTCTCCTTCTAGCTATGGCAATCCTGGGTACTCTATCTGCATTGTGTGAACTTTTCAAACGTTTCTTTGGGAGTGGGGGTGACCACTTTAGCGGACGTTGCAGCACTGCTGGTTTGGAGCGCTGGTTTGAAAGTTTTTCCAATACTACCTTATACACACAGCCTTAAGGTCATTTAATACAATATTTTTAATAACTTTGTGTATTAAACAAAGTTTGTGTACATTGAGCCATCAGAAAACAAAGGTTTCACTATCTCACTCTCACTCAAAAAAGTCCGTATTTCGGAATATTCCGTATTTCGGAATATTTGGATATGGGATACTTAACCTGTACTAGCTGTTATATTTATTTTATTTATTTATTAGCAGTTTCTTATATAGCGCAGCATATTCCGTTGCGCTTTACAATTAGAACAACAGTTATAGAACAAAATAGGGCAAAGACAGACATAGCGGTAGGAAGGCCCTGCTCGCAAGCTTACAATCTATAGGGAAATAGGTATTGATACACAAGGATAGATGCAACCTGTTACATAATGTTTCCCCAGATTGCTAGGTTCTTAGTGGGTTGTATGAAATGATCACCCAGCAATGTTGGAAGACAAAATGTGAGGTTATGGGGACTGTGCAGAGGGAATGTAACTGGATAGGGAAGCATTGAAGGTTATGTGTGTGGGTCAGGAATTTGGTAGGCTTCGTATGGGAGTTTCTGATTTTCACGGTTGTAAATATAAATGAGTGTTAAAAATTTGGTAAATATATAGAGATGTAAATTTGAGATGTCTTAATGTAAGTAAATATTAATCAATGGTTCTTGACGTTACCCGAGGAGCCCCCATAGCAGATACAGTAACAAGTGACAGGAACATTTTTGTAGTTTATTAAATTCTGCACACTGGAGGTGCAATCCAAATTTTGATCCGATTGTCTGTTTGGGCGTTATCGTTCCTGCAACACAGGCCATGCATCAGTAATGATGTAATCATGTCAACCTCCTTTTCATCCTCTTAGGGGAGGTTTATTAAAATTTTAATTACATAGTGTTCCTATTTCCACCTGAAGAATACCTGTGTTAAGTTTCAGCTTCTTAACATATCGGGAAGTAAGAGAATTAGTAATCAGTCAGTCAGTGAGTGAGGGCTTTCGCATTTATATATATAGATTTATTTATTTATTTATTAATAATAGTAGTTTTCCTGTAAGAAGACATCAAATTATATGTTGTACTGCACGTCAGTAAAATTGCTGCATATTGTAAATGAAGGAATCTACCATACAGTATGATAACTTTCTCGCACAGCAACCAATAAAATTCTACTTCTCATTTAACTGGCACCTTCTACAACATAATACCTGGAATCTGATTGGTTGCTAAACAGAACTCCCATCTTTGTAAATTTACCACTATATGGCTAATGCTACACAGGAACACATTTGAACTACGTATTGCAGAATATTTTTCTGTGTTCAAACATCAAGCACACAAGGATACTATGGGATAAAGTATATTGTCACCAGTACATATAAAACTAAATAACATAACATGACATGGAGCATTAACAAAGAAGAAGGCATATACTGTAAGAGTCATATTCAGAACAAACACCCACCGAATTGGCCACGCTCCCAGGAAACTACAATCATATTCTCACAACACCATATTACCTTGTGTGATTGGTCACATTCATATATCTACAATGTGTGACTATTGGGAGTTGCATATCACTAAGGCCAGCGGTGTCACCATGGGTGGTGGCACACAGTTCATGACCGTGAAAGGGGCATGGCCTTATACCAAGAAAGCCACATCCTGTGATGTGTGATGTTTTGGGGTATGGCCACGTGTCACACCTCCTCCTCATTCTCATCACACTGGGGGCTTCCACAACACTCTGGCTCTAGCTTCACCCAGGCCTCCCTGCACAGTGTGGCTGCTCAGTGACACCATTCAAGAGGCTTACACCAAAATAGCAGAGCAGCTCTGTTATTTTGGTGTTACCCCCCAGAATGGTGTCACCCTTTGTGGGTCACTCCCCCCCCCCCCCCCCCCCACCTAGTGACGCCACTGACTGAGGCCTAAATAACACAATGGTTGTAGATGGAGGATGAGTATACTGTAAAAATACAGAACTCTAATCATTAGAAAAAAGTTTATCTATTGCTAGAGGCTTTGCAAATTATTGAAAACATGTTTGGCTATTGTAACCTATCCATGGCTAGTGCATTTTATACTCAGCTACTGTAGAACTTCATTTAACAGATTCTTACATACATCTGAGCCTGCTTGATTAGCGAGCTCCATGGAAGTGGGCTAATGAGAAGCCTCCTGGAGATACAGTAGTATTAGAGATTGGGTTACCGTCTTCTGAGATACTGCGCAATTAGGTCATTGCTGAACTCTTGGGAATTGTACAGCCCGGTGTATCACTCATGTTATCATTGGGTTTACATCAAAGCTAAGTGGTGATGAAAGTACAGTTATTATGCATGTCATTTCATATTACTTTGCCAATATTGAGCGCAGAAGATACAGGACTGATTTTTCTCCCTCTTTTAAATTTATGTTAATTGGTCAATTCAACTAATAATTCATATTCTCCAATAGGCTTCAATACATGTAATTACATTTCTCTATCGTCCTAGTGGATGCTGGGGTTCCTGAAAGGACCATGGGGAATAGCGGCTCCGCAGGAGACAGGGCACAAAAAGTAAAGCTTTAGGATCAGGTGGTGTGCACTGGCTCCTCCCCCTATGACCCTCCTCCAAGCCTCAGTTAGATTTTTGTGCCCGGCCGAGAAGGGTGCAATCTAGGTGGCTCTCCTAAAGAGCTGCTTAGAAAAGTTTAGCTTAGGTTTTTTATTTTACAGTGAGTCCTGCTGGCAACAGGATCACTGCAACGAGGGACTTAGGGGAGAAGAAGTGAACTCACCTGCGTGCAGGATGGATTGGCTTCTTTGGCTACTGGACATTAGCTCCAGAGGGACGATCACAGGTACAGCCTGGATGGTCACCGGAGCCTCGCCGCCGGCCCCCTTGCAGATGCTGAAAAGAGAAGAAGGTCCAGAATCGGCGGCAGAAGACTCCTCAGTCTTCTTAAGGTAGCGCACAGCACTGCAGCTGTGCGCCATTGCTCTCAGCACACTTCACACGGCAGTCACTGAGGGTGCAGGGCGCTGGGAGGGGGGCGCCCTGGGAGGCAATGTAAACCTATTTTTTGGCAAAAAATACCTCACATATAGCCTCCGGGGGCTATATGGAGATATTTAACCCCTGCCAGAATCCGTTGAAGAGCGGGAGACGAGCCCGCCGAAAAAGGGGCGGGGCCTATCTCCTCAGCACACAGCGCCATTTTCCCTCACAGAAAGGCTGGAGGGAAGGCTCCCAGGCTCTCCCCTGCACTGCACTACAGAAACAGGGTTAAAACAGAGAGGGGGGGCACTAATTTGGCGTTAGAAATATATAAAAAGATGCTATAAGGGAAAACACTTATATAAGGTTGTCCCTATATAATTATAGCGTTTTTTGGTGTGTGCTGGCAAACTCTCCCTCTGTCTCTCCAAAGGGCTAGTGGGTCCTGTCCTCTATCAGAGCATTCCCTGTGTGTGTGCTGTGTGTCGGTACGTGTGTGTCGACATGTATGAGGACGATGTTGGTGAGGAGGCGGAGCAATTGCCTGTAATGGTGATGTCACTCTCTAGGGAGTCGACACCGGAATGGATGGCTTATTTAGGGAATTACGTGATAATGTCAACACGCTGCAAGGTCGGTTGACGACATGAGACGGCCGACAAACAATTAGTACCGGTCCAGACGTCTCAAAAACACCGTCAGGGGTTTTAAAACGCCCGTTTACCTTAGTCGGTCGACACAGACACAGACACGGACACTGAATCCAGTGTCGACGGTGAATAAACAAACGTATTCCTTATTAGGGCCACACGTTAAGGGCAATGAAGGAGGTGTTACATATTTCTGATACTACAAGTACCACAAAAGAGGGTATTATGTGGGATGTGAAAAAACTACCTGTAGTTTTTCCTGAATCAGATAAATTAAATGAAGTGTGTGATGATGCGTGGGTTCCCCCCGATAGAAAATTATTGGCGGTATACCCTTTCCCGCCAGAAGTTAGGGCGCGTTGGGAAACACCCCTTAGGGTGGATAAGGCGCTCACACGCTTATCAAAACAAGTGGCGGTACCGTCTATAGATAGGGCCGTCCTCAAGGAGCCAGCTGACAGGAGGCTGGAAAATATCATATAAAAGTATATACACACATACTGGTGTTATACTGCGACCAGCGATCGCCTCAGCCTGGATGTGCAGAGCTGGGGTGGCTTGGTCGGATTCCCTGACTAAAAATATTGATACCCTTGACAGGGACAGTATTTTATTGACTATAGAGCATTTAAAGGATGCATTTCTATATATGCGAGATGCACAGAGGGATATTTGCACTCTGGCATCAAGAGTAAATGCGATGTCCATATCTGCCAGAAGATGTTTATGGACACGACAGTGGTCAGGTGATGCAGATTCCAAACGGCACAAAGGTGTATTGCCGTATAAAGGAAGAGGAGTTATTTGGGGTCGGTCCATCGGACCTGGTGGCCACGGCAACTGCTGGAAAATCCACCGTTTTTACCCTAAGTCACATCTCTGCAGAAAAAGACACCGTCTTTTCAGCCTCAGTCCTTTCGTCCCTATAAGAGTCATATTTGCCCAGGGATAGAGGAAAGGGAAGAAGACTGCAGCAGGCAGCCCATTCCCAGGAACAGAAGCCTTCCACCGCTTCTGCCAAGCTCTCAGCATGACGCTGGGACCGTACAGGACCCCTGGATCCTACA